>NC_138729.1:592969-595469 GCF_965113295.1 Leuciscus leuciscus | reverse complement strand
AACACACTCACAAACACATTCACACACTCACAAACACACTCACAAAAAAACACACAAAAACACACTCACAAACACTTACACAAACACACTCACAAAAAAACACACAAAAACACACTCACAAACACTTACACAAACACACTCACAAACAAACACACAAACACTCAAACACACTCACAAACACACTCACAAACACACTCAAAAACACACTCATAGACACACTCACAAACACACTCAAAAACACACTTACAAACACACTCACTCACAAACACACTCACTCAAAAACACACTCAAACACACTCACTCACAAACACACTCACAAACACACTCAAAAACACACACACTCACAAACACACTCACTCACAAACACAAACACACTCAAAAACACACTCACAAACACACACACTCACTCACAAACACACTCACTCACAAACACAAACACACTCAAAAACACACTCACAAACACATATATAATTTTCAACCTATTTTATATAAATATATAATATTTATTGCTCCTGGAAGTGCAAATCAGTGTGGCACGTCACTGACCCACTCACTCACTCACCCACTCACTCACTCACTCACTCACAAACACACTCACAAAAAACACACTCACAAACACACTCACTCAAAAACACACTCACAAAAACACACAAAAAACACTCACAAACACACTCACAAACATTTACACAAACACACTCACAAACACACTCACAAACACACTCACAAACACACTCACACAAACACACTCACAAACACACTCACTCACACTCACACTCACAAACACACTCACAAACAAACTCACTCACACTCACACTCACAAACACACTCACAAACACACTCACAAACACACTCACAAACACACACACACACACACACACTCACAAACACACTCACAAACACACTCACAAACACACTCACAAACACACTCACAAACACACACACTCACAAACACACACACTCACAAACACACTCACACTCACAAACACACTCACTCACACTCACACTCACAAACACACTCACAAACAAACTCACTCACAAACACACTCACAAACACACACACACTCACAAACACACTCACAAACACACTCACACTCACAAACACACTCACTCACAAGTACACACTCACTCACAAACACACTCACACTCACAAACACTCACAAAAAACACACAAAAACACTCACAAACACTTACACAAACTCCCTCACAAACACACTCACACTCACAAACACACTCACAAACACACTCACAAACACACTCACAAACACACTCACAAACACACTCACAAACACACTAACAAACACACTCACAAACACACTCACAAACACGCTCACAAACACACTCACAAACACACAAACACACTCACAAACAAACTCACTCACAAACACACTCACAAACACACTCACAAACACTCACTCACAAACACACTCACTAACACACTCACAAACACTCACACTCACAAACAAACTCACTCACAAACACACTCACAAACACACTCACAAACACACTCACAAACACACTCACAAACACACTCACAAAAAACACACTCACAAACACTTACACAAACACACTCACAAACACACAAACACTCACTCACAAACACACAAACACTCACTCACAAACACACAAACACTCACTCACAAACACACAAACACTCACTCACAAACACACTCACTAACACACTCACAAACACACTCACAAACACACTCACAAACACACTCACAAACACACTCACAAACACACTCACAAACACACTCACAAACACTCACTCACTCACAAACACACTCACAAACACACTCACAAACACACTCACAAACACACTCACAAACACACTCACAAACACACTCACAAACACACTCACAAACACACTCACAAACACACTCACAAACACACTCACAAACACACTCACAAACACACTAACACACTCACACACTCACAAAAAACACACAAAAAACACACTCACAAACACTTACACAAACACACTCACAAACACACACACACTCACAAACACACTCACTCACAAACAAACACACTCACACACTCACAAACACACTCACAAAAAACACACAAAAAACACACTCACAAACACACTCACAAACACAGTCACTAACACACTCACAAACACACTCACAAACACACTCACAAACACACTCACAAACACACTCACAAACACTCACAAACACTCACAAACACACACACAAACACACACACAAACACACACAAACACACACACAAACACACTCACAAACACACTCACACACTCACAAACACACTCACACACTCACAAACACACTCACAAAAAAACACACAAAAACACACTCACAAACACTTACACAAACACACTCACAAAAAAACACACAAAAACACACTCACAAACACTTACACAAACACACTCACAAACAAACACACAAACACTCAAACACACTCACAAACACACTCACAAAAAACACACAAAAAACACTCACTCCATAGGTCACTTGATGGAGTTTTTCGGTTCCTTGCC
>NC_138729.1:510469-590469 GCF_965113295.1 Leuciscus leuciscus | reverse complement strand
CACTCACAAACAAACACACAAACACTCAAACACACTCACAAACACACTCACAAAAAACACACAAAAAACACTCACTCCATAGGTCACTTGATGGAGTTTTTCGGTTCCTTGCCACTGTTGCCTTTGGCTTGCTCAGTTGGGGATATTTTGGGGATAATTAATCTAATTTTATCAATCAATAAATTCCTCTTGAAACAAACTTTGTTGTATTATTTAAATTTAATACTGTGAAGCTGCTTTGATACAATCTGTATTGTGAAAAGCGCTATACAAATAAACTTGACTTGACTCACTCACAAACACACTCACAAACACTCACAAACACGCACACAAACACGCGCACAAACACGCGCACAAACACGCGCACAAACACACACACACACACACACACACACACACACACACACACACACACACACACACACACTCACTCACTCACAAACACACACACAAACACTCACAAACACGCGCACAAACACGCGCACACTCACAAACACACACACAAACACACACACAAACACACACACAGACACACACACAGACACACACAGACACACACAGACACACACAGACACACACAAACACACTCACAAACACTCACAAACACGCGCACAAACACGCGCACACACACACACACACACACACACTCACTCACAAACACACACACAAACACTCACAAACACGCGCACAAACACGCGCACACTCACAAACACACACACAAACACACACACAAACACACACACAGACACACACAGACACACACAGACACACACAGACACACACAGACACACACAGACACACACAGACACACACACACACACACACACAAACACCTTGAGTCAAAAATATTCCATGATCCTGAAGATTCTCAAGTATTTGAACATTCTACAATCAGTAATCTTGTTTATCAATCAAATTATGATTTTCTTTACTGAATATTTGAGAGTTGACGTGAACTATCAAGCAGTATTACTTCTAAGAAATATTATTATTGCATAACTATAAGGGGTGTAACGATACCCTCATGCTTATTATCATGTGATTATATGACTAGTTTTGTGGAATGTCACCCGTCTGCATTTTACAATTCAGTCTGAGTTCAGTTGCATCACGCTTTCATTCATATTAGCAGCTTTACAGAAAATGCATGTTTCAATGTTCCAGTATCAGCCAGATTTAATATCGCACATATTATGTGTTTATTAATGAGTGGCGTATTCACTCAAGCGGAACATAATGAATGTGTTTGGCAGCGATTACAATATTAGGATTATATTTGAAAGTTTTGCGTGTCGATTATGTGTGACGATACTCACGATTCGATACATATCTCGACACTGAACTCACGATACCATATTAGTGCGATACTCCAAGACATAATAAACGGTGAACAAAAAATTTACAGTTGATTAAAATGCTAAATTTGGTTTTACATTGTATGTGTAAATGAATAGACTTGGACTCAATAAACAGGACAATAGAGACACCAGAATAACAATATTCAAAGCTGAAAACACTAGCTGAATTATTTAATATGACTATTTAAAATAATAAAATAATGCCACCATTGCATTATTATACATCATATTCAACATCATATATAGCAGCTTAGGCTAATGTGGGCTACTAAAGTCTTAACAAACCTGACAACAAATGAGTTTGTTTGAAAAGAGAAAGTGAAATCCATCCTCTGGTGTTTTCATATTCCAGCCAACGTTTACAAAGAACAAAAAATAAGTATTTTGTCTATTTTGTCAGAATACACCCAGAAGAAAGCGAGACGAAGCAGAGACGAAGCAGAGGTAACCGTAGAGATATGAGAGAGCATTATTAATAACGCATGTACAGCGACGTCTCATAGACAAACACACGTGTGTTCAGGAGCAGAGACACTGAGGGTCAGGTATCATCACACACCAGAGTACTGTACACTGAACTTCACACACACCAGAGCACTGTACACTGAACTTCACACACACCAGAGCACTGTTCACTGAACTTCACACACACCAGAGCACTGTACACTGAACTTCACACACACCAGAGCACTGTACACTGAACTTCACACGCACCAGAGCACTGTACACTGAACTTCACACGCACCAGAGCACTGTTCACTGAACTTCACACGCACCAGAGCACTGTTCACTGAACTTCACACACTCCAGAGCACTGTTCACTGAACTTCACACGCACCAGAGCACTGTTCACTGAACTTCACACGCACCAGAGCACTGTACACTGAACTTCACACGCACCAGAGCACTGTACACTGAACTTCACACGCACCAGAGCACTGTACACTGAACTTCACACGCACCAGAGCACTGTTCACTGAACTTCACACACTCCAGAGCACTGTTCACTGAACTTCACACACTCCAGAGCACTGTACACTGAACTTCACACACTCCAGAGCACTGTTCACTGAACTTCACACACTCCAGAGCACTGTTCACTGAACTTCACACGCACCAGAGCACTGTTCACTGAACTTCACACACTCCAGAGCACTGTTCACTGAACTTCACACACTCCAGAGCACTGTTCACTGAACTTCACACGCACCAGAGCACTGTTCACTGAACTTCACACACTCCAGAGTACTGTTCACTGAACTTCACACGCACCAGAGCACTGTTCACTGAACTTCACACACTCCAGAGTACTGTTCACTGAACTTCACACACTCCAGAGCACTGTTCACTGAACTTCACACACTCCAGAGCACTGTTCACTGAACTTCACACACTCCAGAGCACTGTTCACTGAACTTCACACACTCCAGAGTACTGTTCACTGAACTTCACACACTCCAGAGCACTGTTCACTGAACTTCACACACTCCAGAGCACTGTTCACTGAACTTCACACACTCCAGAGCACTGTTCACTGAACTTAACACACTCCAGAGCACTGTTCACTGAACTTCACACGCACCAGAGCACTGTTCACTGAACTTCACACACTCCAGAGTACTGTTCACTGAACTTCACACGCACCAGAGCACTGTTCACTGAACTTCACACACTCCAGAGTACTGTTCACTGAACTTCACACACTCCAGAGCACTGTTCACTGAACTTCACACGCACCAGAGCACTGTTCACTGAACTTCACACGCACCAGAGCACTGTTCACTGAACTTCACACACTCCAGAGCACTGTTCACTGAACTTCACACGCACCAGAGCACTGTTCACTGAACTTCACACACTCCAGAGCACTGTTCACTGAACTTCACACGCACCAGAGCACTGTTCACTGAACTTCACACACTCCAGAGCACTGTTCACTGAACTTCACACACTCCAGAGCACTGTTCACTGAACTTCACACACTCCAGAGCACTGTTCACTGAACTTCACACACTCCAGAGCACTGTTCACTGAACTTCACACGCACCAGAGTACTGTTCACTGAACTTCACACGCTCCAGAGCACTGTTCACTGAACTTCACACGCACCAGAGCACTGTTCACTGAACTTCACACGCACCAGAGCACTGTTCACTGAACTTCACACGCACCAGAGTACTGTTCACTGAACTTCACACGCTCCAGAGCACTGTTCACTGAACTTCACACACTCCAGAGCACTGTTCACTGAACTTCACACGCACCAGAGCACTGTTCATTGAACTTCACACGCACCAGAGCACTGTTCACTGAACTTCGAACACACCAGAGCACTGTTCACTGAACTTCACACACTCCAGAGCACTGTTCACTGAACTTCACACGCACCAGAGCACTGTTCACTGAACTTCACACGCACCAGAGCACTGTTCACTGAACTTCACACGCACCAGAGCACTGTTCACTGAACTTCACACGCACCAGAGCACTGTTCACTGAACTTCACACGCACCAGAGCACTGTTCACTGAACTTCACACGCACCAGAGCACTGTTCACTGAAATTCACACGCACCAGAGCACTGTTCACTGAACTTCACACACACCAGAGTACTGTTCACTGAACTTCACACACTCCAGAGTACTGTTCACTGACCTTCACACGCACCAGAGCACTGTTCACTGAACTTCACACACACCAGAGCACTGTTCACTGAACTTCACACGCACCAGAGCACTGTACACTGAACTTCACACGCACCAGAGCACTGTTCACTGAACTTCACACACACCAGAGCACGCACCAGAGCACTGTTCACTGAACTTCACACGCACCAGAGCACTGTACACTGAACTTCACACGCACCAGAGCACTGTTCACTGAACTTCACACACACCAGAGCACTGTTCACTGAACTTCACACGCACCAGAGTACTGTTCACTGAACTTCACACACTCCAGAGCACTGTTCACTGAACTTCACACGCACCAGAGCACTGTACACTGAACTTCACACGCACCAGAGCACTGTACACTGAACTTCACACGCACCAGAGCACTGTACACTGAACTTCACACGCACCAGAGCACTGTTCACTGAACTTCACACACACCAGAGCACTGTTCACTGAACTTCACACACACCAGAGCACTGTTCACTGAACTTCACACGCACCAGAGTACTGTTCACTGAACTTCACACACTCCAGAGCACTGTTCACTGAAATTCACACACACCAGAGCACTGTTCAATGAACTTCAGCATCAAACATCACGACACACAGATTCCAGGATCAGACTAATCAATGCATCCCAGCTATTAATGACATCATAGAGCAGTGGAATAATAGAGGAATATAGCATTTAAAATGAGATTATAGAGCAAAAACATGGAAGAATGTAGTCAGACTGATGGAAGAATAGCCAACTATTGTCACGTGTGTGTGTGTGTGTGTGTGAGTGTGTGTGTGTGTGTGTGTGTGTGTGCGTGTGTGTGTGTGTGTGTGTGTGCGCGCGAGTGTGTGTGTGTGCGTTTGTGTCTGTGAGTATGTGTGAGAGTGTGTGTGTGTGTGTGTGTGTGCGAGTGTGTGTGTGTGTGTGTGTGTGTGTGTGTGTGTGTGTGTGTGTGTGTGTGTGTGTGTGTGTGTGTGTGTGTGTGTGTGTGTGTGTGTGTGTGTGTGTGTGTGCTTGTGTGTGTCTGTGAGTGTGTGACAGATGAACCCTGGATCAATCATCTACACTGGTAATAAACCCCAGCGATCTCAGATCTGTGTTCTCCATCACTAGAGTCTCAGTTCTCGTTTGATCCGAACAAACAGCCACATCACAGTCTATAACAGTCTCAGACACAGGTTACAAAGCAACACACACACACACACACACAGAAGAGCCTGGAAACAGAGATCCTCGCGTGCCGAAGCTTTTCCAGGACCAGACGGAGCTCATTCTCCTCCACATGCTGTAACTGAACGCCTTCACTCTCACACACACACACACACACACACACACACCTGACTGATCACACCCACCTGACTGATCACACCGTTCTTTGCTCAATCCTGCCATCTTGTGGCCAGATCAAACAGAAAACACAGATTGTTCTTTATGCACCAGAAGAACATGTGTAAAATAATAAAGATTTCTATTTCAAATAAATGTAGTTCTTCAAAGAATCCTGGAAAATAAAATGTATCATGGTTTTAACAAAAATATGAAGCAGCACAACTATTTTCAACATTGAAACATTTTTTTTTTATATTATAGAAATATTAATCAGCATATTAGAACAAAACTGAGATGAGACAACTCACAGATTAAATCATTCACTTCACAACAAACATCTGATATATTCAACAAGCAGAGCTGAGATTAGAGTGAATAAAGCTCTAACATGACTGCGCTTCACTAACTTTACAAGATGAAATAAAGAGTTTATGTTTTATGCCTTCATTTGATTACCAGCGATCTAGATTTTTAAAACTAATTTGTTTTAAATCACGAATCCAGAACAATTAAAATACATAACACAGAATTTCTGAATAAAAATAGCCTAAACATTTCATTGGATCCTATAACTGATTTTAAAAGTTAGGCTAAATAATTTATTAAGTTGTTAAAGTTTATGAATTCAATTGGTAAGACGTTCTTTTTGATTATACAAATTAAATCAAACCAATAAAAAAAATGGAATGCAGAAAAATTTAAATGGAAAACATGAAATGTGGGGAAAATAAAAATGAATTTGAGAATTCTTTCTGAATAGTTGTTAAATTGTATAAGTTTCATGATTTCAATAAATTAGACATGCTTTTTGATTACAAGTATTTATTTAAGTATTTATTATAAAAATTACATCGGACTCCAGAAATACAAAAAAGTTTCACTTGAGCGACGGCGTCCAATCAGAGCGTTTCACCTGAGCGACGACGTCCAATCAGAGCGTTTCAGCTGAGCGACGGCGTCCAATCAGAGCGTTTCACCGGAGCGACGGCCTCCAATCAGAGCGTTTCACCTGAGCGACAGTATCCAATCAGAGCGTTTCACCTGAGCGACGGCATCCAATCAGAGCGTTTCAACTGAGCGACGGCATCCAATCAGAGCGTTTCACCTGAGCGACGGCGTCTAATCAGAGTGTTTCAGCTGAGCGACGGCGTCCAATCAGAGCGTTTCACCGGAGCGACGGCCTCCAATCAGAGCGTTTCACCTGAGCGACAGTATCCAATCAGAGCGTTTCACCTGAGCGACGGCATCCAATCAGAGCGTTTCAACTGAGCGACAGCGTCCAATCAGAGCGTTTCACCTGAGCGACGGCGTCTAATCAGTGTTTCACCTGAGCGACGACATCCAATCAGACAGCGTCCAATCAGAGTGTTTCACCTGAGCGACGGCCTCCAATCAGAGCGTTTCATCTGAGCGACGGCGTCTAATCAGAGTGTTTCACCTGAGCGACGACATCCAATCAGACAGCGTCCAATCAGAGTGTTTCACCTGAGCGACGGCCTCCAATCAGAGCGTTTCACCTGAGCGACGGCCTCCAATCAGAGTGTTTCACCTGAGCGACGACGTCCAATCAGAGCGTTTCACCTGAGCGACGGCCTCCAATCAGAGCGTTTAACCTGAGCGACAGCATCCAATCAGAGCGTTTCACCTGAGCGACGACGTCCAATCAGAGCGTTTCACCTGAGCGACGACGTCCAATCAGAGCGTTTCACCTGAGCGACGGCGTCCAATCAGAGTGTTCCACCTGAGCGACGGCATCCAATCAGAGTGTTTCACCTGAGCGATGACATCCAATCAGACGGCGTCCAATCAGAGCGTTTCACCTGAGCGACGGCGTCCAATCAGAGCGTTTCACCTGATCGACGGCGTCCAATCAGAGTGTTCCACCTGAGCGACGGCATCCAATCAGAGTGTTTCACCTGAGCGACGGCATCCAATCAGAGTGTTCCACCTGAGCGACGGCATCCAATCAGAGTGTTTCACCTGAGCGACGGCATCCAATCAGAGTGTTTCACCTGAGCGACGGCATCCAATCAGAGTGTTCCACCTGAGCGACGGCATCCAATCAGAGCGTTTCACCTGAGCGACGACGTCCAATCAGAGCGTTTCACCTGAGCGACGACGTCCAATCAGAGCGTTTCACCTGAGCGACGACGTCCAATCAGAGCGTTTCACCTGAGCGACGGCGTCCAATCAGAGCGTTCCACCTGAGCGACGGCATCCAATCAGAGTGTTTCACCTGAGCGATGACATCCAATCAGACGGCGTCCAATCAGAGCGTTTCACCTGAGCGACGGCGTCCAATCAGAGTGTTCCACCTGAGCGACGGCATCCAATCAGAGTGTTTCACCTGAGCGACGGCATCCAATCAGAGTGTTCCACCTGAGCGACGGCATCCAATCAGAGTGTTTCACCTGAGCGACGGCATCCAATCAGAGTGTTTCACCTGAGCGACGGCATCCAATCAGAGTGTTCCACCTGAGCGACGGCATCCAATCAGACGGCGTCCAATCAGAGTGTTCCACCTGAGCGACGGCATCCAATCAGACGGCGTCCAATCAGAGTGTTTCACCTGAATGCCAAAAACACAGCAGATTATGAAGGGCCTCGTTTGGCAGCGGTAGTGTGCTTTCGAGCCGTTTCTCCGGACAGGAGTGCGTTTCCCAAATGCATCGTTAGCCAACTATGGTCTCAAGTTCTGTCATTATCAGCAGTTCAACGAGTCTGTGTTTCCCGAAACTATAGTTCTAGATATGCGACTATAGCATCGCAGAGTTGTGTGTTTGAGCGACAGATCTCCTGTGGTTAGAAGAGGAGTTTCTTGTTTGCATGACATGTGGACTCAATAAATCCTGATCTTGAGCAAAATAAGCAAGCTGACATTCAGTACAATCTATATCTTTTAATTAGAATACATATACAAATGTCATTTACGTCTTTTAGTTTGTCAAGAGATTTAAAGCGTAGTTTCTGAAGAGTACGAGTGTGAACGAGCTCTAGTGCGTAAGAACGAGCCTATGAGTGAATCTGGAAATAAAGCAAAATAACTGAGAAAAATGAGAAACAGTCCTCAGATGCATGTCCATAATTTATAGCAAAACATCAATCATTAATTAGATCTAAAACAGATTGATTAAAGAAGTAATTACTCCAACACCTGCGTGACATCATTAACCAATGGTTGAACGACCACTTTGCGACAATACGGTTTCGGGAAACAGTCGTGACTAGCTAGTTGATTTCTAGCCACGAGTTACGCCGCTGTACGGGAAACACTCCCCGGAGCGTCCGTGACCTGATTGACAGGCTAATAATGGCTCCACTCCACATGGATAAGCAGCTCAGCGCTTCTGGAGAGGACGGCGTGTCCAGCCTGGGAACGCTGATAACTGGGAACGCTGATAAGACTCTCGCTCCTCTTCCCTGATTGGAAAGCTGGAAGTGCAGCTCTCTCTGGGTAAGCTGCTATCAGAAGGGCTTTAATAGTTCACATGCTGGAGCTCTCGAAGGGAAAACATTCCTCTGGGGATCAGATGAATATTAAAGGGCTCATATCATACCAATCAAATGTCTTACTTTTGAAGTACAAGATCCTTGATCCTAAGTCAATCCTTTCTTAACTTATGAAACTTTCTGACTTTTCAAAACGTCACACATATGGTCATCAGTCACGGTCAGCTTGCCGTTTACCATGTGCTCTGTGTATGTGCATTGATTAATATGTGAATAAAATGCTCAATTAAATCATATAAAGTGCTCGTGTCTCTTCAGAAGACTTGAGGGATAGTTCACCCAAAGATGAGAATCAGCCCATGATTTACTCACCCTCAACTCATCCTAGGTGTATATGACATTCTTCTTTCAGACAAATATAATCAGAGTTATATAAAAAAATGTCCTTGCTAAAAAAAATATATATTTTTGGAAGTCCATCAAAGTGCATCTATTCATGATTAAAGAGCTCAAAACGGCTCTGGCGGGTTAATAAAGGCCTTCTGAAGTGAAGCGATGCGTTCGTGTAAGAAAAATATTCATATTTAAAATTGTATCACCTAAAATGTCTAGCTTCCGGCAGACGGCCTATGCAAGCCGACTTACGCCAAAAGAGAAACACTTGAACTTGACGCACAACGTAATGAAGAACGCGATTGGCCAGTCCTGTTTGTTTGAACCGCGAGAGGCGTCAAAGGCCCTGTCCCAAATGGCACACTCCGGACTTGTGGACTTCCTCAGAGTCCACACTTTGGTGACGTCATGTAGTGCAGACCTATAGGGCCCTTGGTGCGAGTCCACGAGGGCGCATTGAGAGGTATTTTTGGGACAGACTCGATCGTCACGCCGGAAATAACGGACTGGTTGTTGTTGGACAGGAGAAATCACATTTTTGCGCTCCAACGTCTTATCTCCATGTCCACTCCACAGCCTAATTTTACTTTTACTTTTATTTTGATACTGTGCATGCCACCTGGGCATTAGACAATAGATACATCATGCTTATTTAAATGATGTATACAGTTGTACATAATAATACATAATGTTCCATTTGAACTAAGATTACAATTTTAACACATAATGAAAATGTGCATGAGTTTCAGATGAATTTACAGGTTTCAATATTCATACTATATATGACTCAGTAAAGCCCTGACATTCGGTTCTATTTATTTAATTAATCATAATGCGATCGTATTATTCAACGCGCTATTATTATGTTTGAGACATCAACCACTGGTCGATGACCATAATGATTGTATAAACTGTAGGTAACAACTGGTAAAATGTACATCTAGGTCATAAAAAACGTAATATTTTCTTCTCAGCCATGTTAACAATTGTCCGTGAGCGAAATCTCCTCCCATCCGTTGTGTGATTGGCCTTTCGCAAGGATTCCTGGGTAGTTAAAGTGTGTGGAGCCTGCATCTCTGCGGGCTTCACGGAAGACCGCTTCAAGGGTACAAAGGGGGCGCTGCTGAGCACACTTCAGAGCGTTAAAATGCTGAATTGGACGGCCTATGGAATCGTAGACTCAGCGAGCACGCGCAATTTAAGTCCACGAGACCGAAAGTCCACATGAAGTGCGCCATTTGGGACAGGGCCAAAGCTTACGCTACTCCTACGTCATTCATCAGGGGTCGGCAACAGGCAGCCCGTGGGCCAAAACTGGAGAACAAGACTCAAACATGCCATTAATGGCCTCGTTCAAGTCCTCTTTTATTTTTTTTGTTATTTTGATCCTTTCCACATCTCTCACATATGTGTGTTTTAACAAGGCGGTCTGTGTTGCAAGTTGGTGAATGAAGATACTTGCCAGGTTACGTGGCACTACTGCTTTATTAATTTATCCAGTGTAAAACCCGGACACCGCCACACAAATTGTACGCGTTGTTGTTTTTGGAGCTCTGTCGCTTTGATTTATAATTCTTGATTTTTCTCTTTAAACTCACTTACAACGAACATTTTCTACTTTTCCTTACTGAGAAGCACTACTGCTCAAACCTCATAGTTACAACGCGGACTGTTGAGCAGACGCGTCTCAAGCCTATTAGTGATCCAACGCTGGATACTCTTAAAGGTACGTCCGTGGATCACGGCTGAACGCGTCTTCTCCACACTCACTTACAAACAAACATTTTTTCGCCTATCGTGCGTCTACTCTACACCCCTACCACTAAAAAATAAAAACGGATTATATCCAAGACTTCAGTCATAAATTAGTATTAATATTGATAGCATCACTGGTAGCTTCGTTGCTAACTCACTGTCCATCTGTTAAAATGGCGAATATATCAGATGTAAGTAGTCTACCTTTTGGTGCAGGTGAGGACACATTTGAGCTGCACGCACTGCAGTCTGAGCTGGAAGCTGTTGAGAAACAGATCCACGACCTTTTATTGAGACAGGCCGAGCTGAGAGACCGGTGTTTAGCTCTTGAAACATCACGCGCCGATGCACACAAATCAGTGTTTAACGTTACTAACCCGCTGACTCCGACCGAGTCTACTCCGTGCGTTCCTCAGCATCGGTCGCGATCAGCCATGGTCTCGTTCACTCCGGCTCTAACACGCCACCACGAAGCCTGGGTGGTTCCACAGCGGAAGACGCAAGTCAGGTTTAGACCAAGACTCTCTCCGACCCTCCCGGTTTTCGAGTTATCCACACAAAACCGCTTCTCCCCTCTTCGCGAAACAGAACGCGATGCTGTGATCATCGGCGATTCCATCGTTCGGCACGTACTGTTGAAGATTTTATTATTTAGAAAATAAGTAATTTAACAATTTTTTGTACACTATTATTTCCTTTCTGTCTGTGTATGACTTTGGGTGACTTTGGAACCTGAGAGCTGTGTGGTTACAGCAGAGAATTCTATTTCAGTAAAGTCACATGGTACAAACTATTTCTCAAAATACCTATAGAATGTATTACCATCTTTGGGACAAGGAGAGGGTATATACGTTTGCTGGACAATCTTTCTGCAGGGTCTTTCTGCAGAGGGGCACTCGGCTTTGTTTTGTTAATAAAGTCTAATATTTCTGGTATCAAAGATCTCCGAAGTCATTTCCCTGAAAAGAATTAAACCACAACAGTACACGCTACGTTAGGTAAAAGTAAGGTGCACAGTCACTGCTTTCCTGGTGCTTGTGTTTCTGAAATCGCTGCTCGCGTTCCCGAGATCCTGAACGGTGACGAGCGCGTCGGAACTGTGGTCCTGCACGCGGGAGTGAACGACATCAGGCTGCGCCAGACGGAGGTTCTGAAGAAAGACTTCAGGAATCTGATCGATACGGTACGCAGCACATCGCCTGAAACAACGATCATTGTGTCAGGACCGCTTCCCACGTACCGACTAGGGCATGAAAAGTTCAGCAGATTATTTGCGCTAAATGAATGGTTAAAGGGATAGTTCACTTTGAAATTAATTTTTGGTATGTTTTAGCTTACCTCAAGGGCATCCAAGATGTAGGTGTCTTTTTTTCCGCAGTAGTTTCAATTTTGATATTTTTAGGTCAAACCGTTCTTGTCTGTCAGTCATATAATGCAGGTCTATGGTCATTATCTCAAAACACAAGCACAGAGTCCAAATTAAAACAATTCCCCGTCGTCCAAATTAAACAATTCCCCATCGTAAGTACACATTGATGGCCTAAGACACGAAACGAGCGGTTTGTGTGAGAAAACGAACAGTATTTATATCGTTTTTACCACTTATATGCAGCCATGTCCGAGTGATCTGATCTGACGTGTGCGCAGACTGGTGCATAGATATATACACACTAGATGTCGCCTTGTCTACAGCAGTTCATTGGAACGAATGTCTTTAAGGCGACATCTAGTGTATATATCTATGCACCAGTCTGCGTACACGTCAGATCAGATCACTCGGACATGGCTGCGTATAAGGCTGCGTATAAGTAAAAAAGGTGTTTGAAACCCTTGGCCCTACAATACTATTGATTGTAAATAGTAGTCTCATTCATGGAGTTGTACCCCTACATTTTAAACACGCAATAGTGGAACCACTGATGAAAAAAACAAACCTGGATTCATCAGTTCTTGCTAATTTTAGGCCCATTTCGAAACTTCCGTTTCTTTCTAAAATATTGGAAAAAGTGGTTTTTAAACAATTACTGTCCTTTTTAGACTTGCATGGTTTGCAAGAAATTTATCAATCTGGTTTTAAATCACTTCACAGCACAGAAACGGCCCTGTTAAAAGTTTATAATGATTTATTATTGGCCACTGACACAGGTAACTATGCTGTTCTTATGCTACTAGATCTTACTGCTGCTTTTGACACCTTAGATCACAATATACTGATCTCTCGTCTTGAGCATTGTGTTGGTGTAAAGGGTGCCGCATTACAATGGTTTAGATCTTATCTGGGCAAAAGAACTTTCTCGGTACGTCTTTCTTTATATATATATTACCTTTAGGGTCCATATTTAGGAAACATGGCATTTCGTTTCACTGTTATGCAGATGACTCGCAACTCTATCTGCCTTTGAAACGAAACAATGCAAACTCTATAGCACCTTTGTTGAGATGTCTTGAGGATATTAAAGCCTGGATGGCCTCCAATTTCTTAAAGTTCAATGAAGATAAACTGAAATCATTTTGTTTCAACCTGGTGGTACCATCAATACCCCTGATGTAGATCTTGGCGACTTAAAGTCATATGTGAAGCCCGTTGTAAAAAACCTAGGTGTTTTAATGGACGGTGACTTTAAACTAGATAAACAGATTCATTTGGTAGTTAAATCGTGTTTTTATCAGTTAAGGCAATTATCTAAAGTCAAGTCATTTGTATCTTTTACTGATTTTGAGAAGGTCATCCACGCTATTATATCATCGCGACTGGACTATTGTAATAGTCTCTATGTAGGCATTGGTGAGGCATCTCTAACACGTTTGCAGAGGGTACAAAATGCGGCTGCACGTCTATTAACAAGGACACGCAAACAGGACCACATTACTCCTATATTAGCTGTCCTTCACTGGTTGCCAGTTCGTTTTAGAATTGATTTTAAGATTTTACTTTTAGTTTTTAAATCATTAAATAACACCGCTCCTAAATACCTCTCAGATCTATTACAGCCATATGTTCCATCCAGAGCACTTAGGTCTGCTGGGCAACTGCTTTTAGTCTCTCCCAATGCAAGATTAAAGAGCAGAGGTGACCGTGCCTTTGCAGTGGTGGCCCCGAAACTCTGGAATAATTTACCTTTGTACACCAGACAGGCACCTTCACTTGCTGTTTTTAAATTACATTTAAAAACATATGTGTATAGTATTGCATATAACACAGTATGAGAGTTACTTGTTAGGAGTTCTTGTTTAAGTGTGTGTTATAGGCTAATTCATTATTGTATTTATTGCTTTTTTATTGTGTTTTTATTTATTTTAGTTTTAGTTTTAGTTTTACTGTTTATTTTATATTGGTGAACACCTGCTGTTTTAAAAAGGTGCTCTATAAATAAACTTTGATTTGATTTGATTTGAAAACTATTTCTAAAGCTAGGTCTTCTAAACATTAGATCACTCACACCTAAGGCAGTTATTGTAAATGAAATAGTCACAGAAAATAGCTTCGATGTACTTTGCCTTACTGAAACCTGGCTTAAACCAAATGATTATTTCGGTCTAAATGAGTCTACTCCATCTGGATACTGTTATAAGCATGAGCCCCGTCTGATTGGTCGTGGCGGAGGTGTTGCAACCATTTATAGAGATATTCTCAATGTTACTCAGAAAACGGGTTATACGTTTATTTCATTTGAAGTACTTGTACTAAATGTTACGCTCTTAGATGTTAGAAAAACATCCCTATTATCTCTAGCCTTGGCTACCGTATATAGACCGCCAGGGCCTTACGCTGATTTCCTAAAAGAGTTTGCAGATTTTCTCTCAGACCTATTAGTCAATGTCGATAAAGCATTAATTGTTGGAGATTTTAACATACACGTAGATAATCCAAATGATGCGTTAGGGGCTGCGTTTACAGATTTATTAAATTAATTTGGGGTCAAGCAAAACGTCACCGGACCAACTCATCGTCTTAATCATACACTCAATTTAATTATATCACATGGAACCGATCCAACCGATATAGATATCATTCCACAAAGTGATGATGTCACTGATCACTACATGGTAACTTGCATATTACGTACTGCTGTAATATGTCATGCGGCGCCGCGTTATCAACCAGGCAGAACAATCCTCCCATCCACCATAGATAATTTCTCAAATTGCTTATCTAATCTGTCTCAGCTGCTGCCTGAACCCAAACAAACAGATGAACTAGAAGAACTAACTAGCACTATGACCACCATCAGGGTTTTGGACAGAAAATTTTGTACATTTTAAAGATAAATGCATTAATCTGGTGCATCTTTTTATGTATAATGACCACTAGAAGGTGAAAAAAAAAAAAAACTTTTTACAAGCATGTATTTATTTATTTTTAGGTATTTTAATAATCAGATAATTTGATTTTATTTACAGTTCATAGGGGGCCATGAAATTACAAAACAGTACTAGTAAATTACGTGACTGCTACTTGTGATAGCTTATTTTATAAAAACGGCAGAAGAATTTCGGCTATTGCCTAAGTCAGGCTGGCTCTATGGATATATTTTAAGTAACCTAACTAGTTTGAGAGCCGAAGCTTAAGAAAAACAGTATCGGTACCTGGCTGTGACAAGTGAAGGCACTTCGATGCTGCAGAGAAGGTGCTTCTTGACTTTCGTGCGTCTGTGGAGGTTGTGATAACTGACAGGTGATGTTGAAAAGGGGGAGGGGCAGGGGCTCGTGCGCTTTCGCAGAAATTTACCTTGCTCCGTTTGAGACAAGCACGTTTAGGTGCTTAAAGCCCTGCATTTCAGCCCGAGCCCGACGTGCCAATATTATTATTATTGACTTATTTATGCCCCTAGGGCCGGGCTTCGGGCCAATTCTCACGTCATAATTCACATGCGGGCCGGGCCTCTGGCTTTTTTTGGGTTATCCTTCTTTTTATATTTTTAGACATTAATTAAAAAAATATGAGAAGCTGACGACGACGATAGAAAAACAAACATAGAAAGACATTTCATAACCTCATAACTTTCATAATCTTATAATTACACAGTGACATATGACTGACATGACAGTCTCATGCACGCACGCACACACACACACACACACATACGCACGCACGCACACACACACAGAAGGTTTCCCATCAGCGCGACCCACGATTCACCTCATGTGCAAATAATGGAGAATATTAAGAGAAAAAAAATCGCAGATGGCCAACTTAAAACGCAGCGGGAAGAGTGATAGAAGAGAGGAGGACTGGGTTAAAACCTTAGGCTACACTGTGGATGCTATTCTTTTTCTCCACGATGCTCTGTAAAAGACGGCTCTAACTTTTCGTTTCATTGGACTTTATTTTCGTTTAACTGTTGGAAACTACGGATGCTTTTCGTTTGATTGGACTTTTATTTTCGTTTAACTGTTGGAAACTACTGGAAAAAAGAATGGCCATGTTCTGTCGTGCATTTTTGAGGTAAGATAACCTGCAAGTTTATTTAATTTAATTGGTTTAGATAGGCTATTGCTCCTTTCGTTTGCGAGCGCTGGTTCGAGCAGCCTGAGCCTGCCTCAGTATTTCAAAAAAAGTTGTTTTACTCACTGTGGTTTAATAAATAATCATTGTTAAATTAACTGTCTGTGTGATATGCTTGAAGTGTTTTATAGCCTATCTATGGATTGTAGCCAAGTAAAGTAGCCTATTAGCGTTGATTTGAGAGGCTAAATTGATCAAACATGTTGTAGGCTATACTCGCTGTCGGTTCGGCTGCTTGGTCGTCATTTAAAAAAAAAAATGCTCCAAAACATTTGTCTAAATTAACATGATAAAGAAATGAAAAGAAACATGACTAACAAAACTGACCTATTTTAATGGCTGCAAATAGGGCAGGCTGCCGCTGTGTAATAATAATAATTAAAAAAACGGACTCGAGTCGGACTCGGGCTGATAATTCTGATGAGCTGTCGGACTTGTGCTTGAGCGTCTCGGGCCAGGGCCGGGCTCATGCTTATTCTGATGCTGTCGAAATGCGCAGAACGGTTTGAGAATGGAATGGAACCCGGCCGTGAACCCGCTGCGGAATCGTGTCGGTGGAAAATTGGTATCTAATCATGTGATTCCGTCTTGAGTTTTTGTCGACAGACGGAGGCGGCCCGAAATTTGACGGAGGCGGCCGCCTCATAATTCTCTATGCAGGAAAAACCCTGACCATTCTCTCTAGAACATTGGATGTGGTTGCACCTATTAAATTAAAAAAGGTCAGAGAGAAAATTAAAGCACCATGGTACAACAACACTACGCATGTTTTAAAGAGAGAAACAGGGCTCCAGACTAACTTTTTTATTTAGGTGCACCAGCACAAAATTTGGGTGCACCGAAAATTTTTCTCGCCTCGCGTCACCTTTAACGCCACAATTTCAAGGTCACCTTTTTATCACGCTCTATATACATTCATATTATGTAAATGATTTTAAACAAGAATAAGGTGTAGGTAAATAAAAAGCAAAAAAAAAAAAAAAAAAATTTAAAGTGCTTCACTGAGCTGCCAAACTAACTATTTTGAGTCTCTAGCTCAGGCGCGGTATAGGCTCTACCTCCGTCGCTGAGTCGGATGCCATCTCCGACGAAAGACCAGGGCTTGGCATCTTACCAGGGACTGGGGAGAATGGTGGCTGAAGTAGCTTCATGTCTGGGCTGTTGTCGGAGCATTGACCGGGGAGTAAAGGGTTTTAACGGTATTCCTACTCTTACCGATACTGCTTATCGATCCGGTACTTTAACTGTATTCTTATCGGTTCTTTTTGTTTATATATATATATATATATATATATATATATATATATATATATATATATATATATATATATATATATATTATTCTAAAAAGAAATCTAATAAAGTAATCAAAGGTAAAATAACACTGCATAATTTTTCATAAATAGATTAATGCTTAATAAAGCTGAAGTTATTCTTTCAAGAGCTTTGTAGTGATTTTTCTCTTGTTGTTTGATTCGCAGTAATGGCGCAATCGTCCGCATGTTTACTAGACTGCGGCCCCTTTAAGACCGAGTGCAGATCTGCTACTGATCTGATGCACCATATTGTCCCAACTATTTCCATAACTACGTCCATTTAAGACATAAACTGTTTTTAGTGAATCTCCAAGCCGGTCATTTTGACATACTTTTGTGTACATTTGATCGTTTAGACACCCACATTAAACCCAAAGTAGGCTATAATTTGCTTGTCAAGGCCGCCTTGCGAACAACATCTCTTGCGCAGATTTTGTGCTTTTAATAGCTCTTTTAATTATTTAACGCGTCTCGCAAGTTAGCAACAGTAGCTAGACTGCATTTTACAACAATCACCGATCGTGCTGATTCTGTCGTTAGGTTTGAGTTTTAGGGAGAAATGACAGTGTAATGCTGCGAAGGGAAGAAGTTGCGCTAGATAGAATGCGGCTATAGTTTTTAATGGTTTTACCTCAATATATTGTTTTTTATAATCTTTGGAAGCCGAAATCTAAAATAAAATCAGACTAATATCACAGACCTTAAGTGTAACCAGGCTACGTTTGAATGTTTAATTCTGTCCTCCGTCATCACTCATTAAGCGTGAGAGAAGAGTGTGAGTTCCCATGAGTGTGTGAGTTCTGTCAAAGGAGAACAAACACTTAGTTCGTGGAGAGGCAGCGGATGCGAGGACGTTAGGTGCACCGGTGCGCAATGGCGATTCTAGGGGGTGGCCTGGGGTCAGATGACCCATGAGATAAGAGCACGCGCGCTGCACGGTGCACCTGCTGCTGCTGGTCCGTGAAACAAGAGGACGGTCACACAGTTGCAACAATACAACAACGATAAAAACGCTGGAATCAGTCGATTGAGAGGTATGGTCGGGACCCAACGCAACAGAGTGCGGCACGGGAATATAGATCTGATGGCCGAGTGCGGGCGCGGGCGGTAATGCACTCGTGTGTCGATTCGCGGGAGTCGGGACTCCCGCAAAATAGAATTATCTATAAATTGAACAAATAAAAACGAATAAATTGTCATTCATCTGTTGCACAAAAGCAACAAGAACAACTAAAACAAAATAGAAACGATTTACAGGCCAGAGTCTCTATTTATAACATGTTTGCAGCGTTGAACAATGTAGCCAATCACAGACATATGTGTTGATTTCTTGAACGCAATGGCCAATCAGATGCATTTAAGATAGAATCCCCTCACCACTCAAAATGGCCTTTTTGTTCAGTGCTGAATTCTGCATACTGGCAAATCATCTATTATATCAAACAAAGTGTTGATAATATGAAAGATTAATTATGCAGCCAGTTTCATTGATAATAACAGAGATTTGTGAGATGGCGATGAACTGAGATGTCAGCTTTTTAGGAATTATTAAGTGAGAAATCCGTCCTGCGCAGGTCTCTAATGTAGACTTTAAAAACAAACCACTAACATTATATTTACATTAACAGTAGCCTAGGCTGCAATCTAGTGTATGTAAACCTTTTTGCAGATAAACACAAATGCATTTTCGGACAAGTTAATGGCCAAGTTAATTGAGTAAATCATATCCCCCACTATGGCAATTAATAACAGACTATAGTAAACACATTTCCTAAATAGGCCTGTGACTGTATCTTACATTTTATGAAATAGTACCATTATTTAAAAATAAAGTTTGCACTTTGTTACTATTATTAAAATCCTCTATTGTTCATAAGAGTTTAAAGGTTTACATAACATTATTTTATAGTATGGCCACCCCACTCTAGTTTTGTGTCCCATCTTGGCCACCCCAGTAAAAATGTCCTGGATACGCCACTGCCGGTGCGACCTAGGAAAAATTTTAGTCGCACCCTTACAAAATTTGGTCGCACATTGGTCGCACTCTAGAGCCCTGGAGAAACCCGTATTTTAGAGCGTAAATGGAAACAAACTAATTTAGAGGTCTTTAGAATCGCGTGGAAAGACAGTATGTCACGTTATAAAAAGGCCCTAAAAGCGGCCAGGGCTGAGCACCTCCGCAAACTAATAGAAAACAACCAAAACAATCCAAGGTTTTTATTTAACACCGTGGCTAGACTAACAAATAAACAGACGTCACCCGAACAAAATATCCCGTTACAGTTCAGTAGTAATGATTTCATGAACTTCTTCACTGAGAAAATAGAAAGCATCAGAACCACAATTGTAAACGTTCAATCTTCAATTGTGCCTTATAATTCAGCTTCAATTATCACCCCGCAAGAACAATTACAGTGCTTTACAACTATAGAACAAAAAGAGTTAAATAAACTTATCACTTCATCTAAAACAACAACATGTTTATTAGATCCTATACCAACTAAACTACTGAAAGAAGTGTTACCTGTAGTGGAAGAGCCTCTCCTCAATATTATTAACTCGTCTGGCCCCCGACTGAGCCTGGGTTCTCCCAAGGTTTTTTTTTCTCCATTAGGTCACTTGATGGAGTTTTTCGGTTCCTTGCCACTGTTGCCTTTGGCTTGCTCAGTTGGGGATATTTTGGGGATATTTAATTTAATTTTATCAATCAATAAATTCCTCTTGAAACAAACTTTGTTGTATTATTTTAATTTAATACTGTGAAGCTGCTTTGATACAATCTGTATTGTGAAAAGCGCTATACAAATATACTTGACTTGACAAATGTGGCTTTTTGTGAATGACTGTCCTCCTACAGGATTAATCCTCCTACAGGATTTAACACAGAGTAACAGCTCACTACCAGTTACAGAAGACACTGTAACAATCTGTCACAGGCAAATCTAGGCTAGTTGAATTTTTTATTAATTAATTTCTTAATTCATTCTTTGAATATATTCTGGGCCGCCATCTAGTGCCGAATTTCTTTTTGTCCCTATGCCAAACTTATTTACCGACCCCTGTCCTACATCATACATCGTCAAGTGTACTCTTCTGGCATAAGTGGACTTGCGTACAAGATTCCAGCAACAATTAATTTGTCTGTCAACACCTGATGCGAATTCGGCACAACACCGCTAAAAAAAACAGAAAACCGTTGCTTATGTCAACAGCATAAATGTGTGTAGGCCTATTAAATGACCAGTAAAGTCAGTCAGGTAATTATACGGTATTGTACCGCGATTGCTGTGTGAAACTGACTATTGAGTGATAACCACTTTAAGAGTTTCCCATTTCACTATTACACCACCACCACCACCATTATCATCATCATCATCATCATCATAAATCTCTCGACCAGTTCAGCGGGACTCACCGTTAGACGCGTCACTTCCTCAACACTGCAGGACACACTGGCGACTGGCGTTACGTTATTCAAATGTCTGCGCGGGAAGAATCCATGTGACGCATGCGCGCTGGAATCACTCTGGAAAGATTGTGCAAACAAATGACACAGGCTGTGTTTTAAATCGCCCTTATACCCTAATTCAACATTCCCCACATTAATCCACTGATATAGTTCACTTGAAGGAGTGAATTCGGACACTGTGCCTTAAGGTCTGCCGCTTTTGCAGTTTGTGCTTCCTATACACCCCTAAGCGAGGGCTTAGATCGGAAAACAAATTCCTCCTTCAGATTCCCAGAACCCGCTTGAAAAACAGAGGTAATAGAGCGTTTGAAGTGGCTGGCCCCACGTTGTGGAATAAACTCCCAATCCAAATTAAAATGGCTTCCACTTTATCTGAGTTTAAATCTGCTCTGAAAACTCATCTGTTTGATTCAGCTTTTAATATGTAATTTATTTATTATTATTATTATAGATTTTTTTTTTTATTGATTACAAGTGAGCATTGATTGTTTTATTGTGTATTTGATTGTAATTATTGTACAGCACTTTGGTCGGTCGACAGCCGGTAGTAAATGTGCTCTATAAATAACCGCTTTTGCAGTTTGTGCTTCCTTTTTAATAATTATTTTAATCCAGTGCAAGTGTTTTACTAATATTACATATAATAATTGTGTGATCAAATATAAAATGTCGCACATTTTATTTGAGTATAAAAGTATATATTCTGTGAAGAATGCCTTATTTTCTACTTAAACAGGGCAACAAATAAATTGTCCTGTTATAAAGGAACTATTCAATGTACATTTAGAAGTTGAACGCTTGCTTGCTAGTCACCATAACATCAAAACAGATCTTATTTTTTATGGAATATTGCAGTGTTTATTCTAAATGATTTATGGGTACACATCATTATTGTGTTAATAATCTTGAATCAGAATAAGTTCCTCTTGCAGCATCACTTCTTTTCTCTGATGACAAGGGGCGGGGCTATAACCTGTCACTCACATGAGATCAGCCAATAGCAGACTTTTATTTTTTTACATTTGTTCTTGTTCCAGAAGTGTTTCACTCGGATACACGACTCAATAGGGAAGAAAAGACGAGCACAACTTCAGTTTCATGTCAACTTTAAGAGTGAACCCTTAGCATAATTATAAACAAATTAATCATTAAAGGGTTTCTTAATTTAATGGGTTTTGAGAACCTGTCACACATAATGTGAACCTCACAGGCTCTCCTGGTGTCACGTGTTCATGACGACACTGAAATCTAAAGACAAAAGTTCAGCAAACATTTCTATCACACCAATCTCATGTGAACCGGTATAAAGCTGTGGCGCCAACTGCACTGTGAGGTCTTACTGTAACTGACGGGTTTAGTAATTGTTTAACAACAACAACAAAATGTAGGAAACTGCAGTGGAAATTATTTTCCGTGGTAATGGACATCTCTCATGTGAACCGGTATAAAGCTGTGGCGCCAACTGCACTGTGAGGTCTTACTGTAACTGACGGGTTTAGTAATTGTTTAACAACAACAACAAAATGTAGGAAACTGCAGTGGAAATTATTTTCCGTGGTAATGGACATCGTGTCGATAGTTGAACCGAAACATCTCTTTTAATGCAGACAAAGAGAAACATGTGCATGTAACGTTTAAGCAAAAGAGTTCCAGACGTCCATCTTGTTTTCCGTGGAAGCGTGATTGTTCGTATCGATTCCTCTATTAAAGTCTCTTCCTCATCTTTCCCTTCTTGTTGCCGCCACGCCCGAAGCCAGAACGCATCACTTCCTGTAGCCGCTGCTTTCCTTTAGCGCGCAGCTTCTTCATGCCGCCGCTCTGCAGGAACTGCTGTTTAGCTTTACGCTTGCGTAGCTTAAGGATCTGATCGCGGTTCTTCAGCTCTGATCGCACACGCGAGCCGCTCTCGCCATGAGCTCCTCCTCTTCCTCCCGACTGGCCATAAGCTCCTCCTCTTCCTCCCGACTGCCCGTAAGCTCCTCCTCTTCCTCTCGACTGGCCATAACCACCTCCTCTTCCTCTCGACTGGCCATAACCTCCTCCTCTTCCTCCACGACCTGAAGAAACCACAACACAAACACACTAGTACTCAAGAGAGCGGATGTCATGTGATCACTGGATGATTTTACAACACAATCTTTCGGTGCATCCCAATTCGCATACTATCCGTCCTAAATAGTATTAGTACGTCCCAAATCATAGTATGTTGAAATGAGTATTCCAAAGATACCCGGATGGTCTACTTTTTCCGGTCAGAATCCAAAGTGCAGGTCCGTAAACACGCTAACAGCTAATATCGCCCGCAACCCATTGTGCTGTGGACGAGGATTCGATTAGAACTACAAGCACAAGTGAAAAGTGTTAAAGAACTACAGACATGGAGGGCGTTTAAGCACGTAACTAAGCGACAGAGCTGTCTGTTAAAGATGACAAAGTACTATGTCCCACAGCTTGCCTACTCTTTTGCTACACTCAAAAGTATGCACTTTAAATACTTTAATGGCGTAGTATAAGTAGGGGAATTGGGACTTAGCATTGGACTCTTACCGCTGGAGTTCCTCCCTCTCGACGCTCCTCCAGTTTCTCCATCCGAGTCTGACGCTCGGTCATCCATCTTATTCTTCTTCTTCCATTCTTCATAACTGGACCAAAGTCAGGAAAACCAACTGACACGCAATTACTTAATTAACATAGATGGCCTTATAGCTCTATATGGAGCAAATGAGCTGTTCCTCTGGGTCCTAAAGCCAGTTCACTTCAGTATGCATTCAGATACACAAGGAAACATTATAAAAAAAAATGTTGGTAAAGTTTTAGCATTTTTAGTTTGAATTTTGAGCATTTTTAGGTTTTTATTTGTGTACTGAAACATTCCTCACATTCCATTCATTCCTAAGGGATCAAATTGACCGGCAAGGGAAGGTTTTGATACTTTTTAAAATTTCACCCACAAAACTCCTCGAATCCATAATTTTTTTTGTTTGTGTATTCGTGGTTCATGCGTGACAAAAGTCCTGGGCTTGATTGTTTATATCGTCTCTGAAATGTAAACCATCCCATCGCCCAGATCTAACCTGCTGTCAGAAATGAAGACATGAACATCATGAATTCCTGTAAAACTGCTCTGAAACGATGTGATACGAAAATACTCTTTTCCAGAAGGATACAAGTTCTTTTTCTTCTTCTTGCCGCTGACCACCGTTCCACTCTCTGTCTTGATCTTCTTGTGTTTGTCGTCTTTACCCGTGTCATGGACGAAGCGCTTCCTCTTGCGATCCCTGCGGAGAACATGCATGTCAGGATAAGAACACGTGTGTGTCAGGATAAGAACACGTGTGCACAGGGTCACGCGTGTAAAAGCCGGCGCTGCTCACCACTTCATCAGGCTCTTGTGTTGATTTAAAGACTTGCTCTCGTCACCCATCAGATCCAGAACTGCAGAGGAGGCCTGATGCTCGAACGAGCCTGCATCTGCCCCGAGACTCAGCCTACACACACACACACACACATTTAACAGTTTTCAAATGAACCACATTGACTACTACTACTACTAATAATAATAATAATAATAATAATAATAATAATAATAAAGCAGGTGTCCGCCATACCCTCGCTCTGAGTCGAAGTCTTTGGGTCTGTACGGGATGTAGAATTCTTCATCTTTTCCTGGTAATGTTTTCTTTCTGCTGGTTTCAGTATCTTCCTTTCGTTTCTTCCCTCCCACCACCTCAGAGAACACCGTCTGCAGACACACAGAGATCAGACACGGCGAGAGATCAGACAGGGCGAGAGATCAGACACGGCGAGAGATCAGACACGGCGAGAGATCAGACAGGGCGAGAGATCAGACACGGCGAGAGATCAGACACGGCGAGAGATCAGACACGGCGAGAGATCAGACAGGGCGAGAGATCAGACACGGCGAGAGATCAGACACACAGAGATCAGACACACAGAGATCAGACACACAGAGATCAGACACACAGAGATCAGACACACAGAGATCAGACACACAGAGATCAGACACACAGAGATCAGACACACAGAGATCAGACACACAGAGATCAGACACACAGAGATCATACACGGCGAGAGATCAGACACACAGAGATCAGACACGGCGAGAGATCAGACACACACAGAGGACACAGAGATCAGACACACACAGAGATCAGACACACACAGAGATCAGACACACACAGAGATCAGACACACACAGAGATCAGACACACACAGAGATCAGACACACACAGAGATCAGACACACACAGAGATCAGACACACACAGAGATCAGACACACACAGAGATCAGACACACACAGAGATCAGACACACACAGAGATCAGACACACACAGAGATCAGACACACACAGAGATCAGACACACACAGAGATCAGACACACACAGAGATCAGACACACACAGAGATCAGACACACACAGAGATCAGACACGGCGAGAGATCAGACAGGGCGAGAGATCAGACACGGCGAGAGATCAGACACGGCGAGAGATCAGACAGGGCGAGAGATCAGACACGGCGAGAGATCAGACACGGCGAGAGATCAGACACGGCGAGAGATCAGACAGGGCGAGAGATCAGACAGGGCGAGAGATCAGACACGGCGAGAGATCAGACACGAGATCAGACAGGGCGAGAGATCAGACAGGGCGAGAGATCAGACAGGGCGAGAGATCAGACACACAGAGATCAGACACACAGAGATCAGACACACAGAGATCAGACACGGCGAGAGATCAGACACACACAGAGGACACAGAGATCAGACACACACAGAGATCAGACACACACAGAGATCAGACACACACAGAGATCAGACACACACAGAGATCAGACACACACAGAGATCAGACACACACAGAGATCAGACACACACAGAGATCAGACACACACAGAGATCAGACACACACAGAGATCAGACACACACAGAGATCAGACACACACAGAGATCAGACACACACAGAGATCAGACACGGCGAGAGATCAGACACGGCGAGAGATCAGACACACACAGAGATCAGACACACACAGAGATCAGACACACACAGAGATCAGACACACACAGAGATCAGACACACACAGAGATCAGACACACACAGAGATCAGCTGCTGCAGTCAGAGTGTTCGACGCTCACCTGAATCTCGTCTTCGTCCTCGTCGGGTCGCGGTTCTGTCCTGGTTACCACGGCGATGGCGGCCTGACCCATCAGCTCCGCTCGCGCTGTGGAGAACTTGTGGACCAGAACACTGTCCCGGGATCGCTTGGCCCGCATCACCTCGCTGGCACTGGTTTTGTTGCTGGAGTTGATTTCGAAAATAGTCTGAGGAAACAAGAACGTGCAGCTCGACCAATAAACATCTGAAATGATAGTCAGAACCAGAACTATATTCAAAGTCTTCTGAAGTCAAACACTAAGTAGGGAATGGATTTGCTTCACGAAGGATCTCAATCTGAACTTGTGCTGCAAAAACTCATTGGTTCTCTTGACTAATCGAGACACAGTTAGTTGTAAAGCAGGTTACACTTTATTTTAAGGTGTCATTGTTACAGTGCAGTGTTGGGAATCGAAAATACTTGGTCAGGAATCGGATACTTGTTACAAAAATTATTTCGATTCCTCTCATCAATTCCCTTGTGAGCATTTCAATATGACTTTAAACAATTCAAGATCTCTATAACACTAATATTCCTGCCGTCTCTATAATAACACTAATCAAACAACAGAAGACAGAGAAAATTCACTCGACTGACTGAATAACTTATTACTATATTTTAATGTATTTTATTTTATAAAGTGCAGTGTTATTTTACATTTGATTACAGTTTCTGAATCTGAACACCTGAAAATCTTAAAACACTGTTTATTTCAAACGTATCTTCGTTCAGTTGTGTCTATTTGTGACGAGTGTTTATTGTCTTTAATAATGCTTGATATTTATATTAGTTCGGCTAGTTGTTTTTCTATGGTGTTTTTAAACCACAGGCAAACGCTCCTTGTGTAAGTGTTCTTTAGCCTGATGATTTCTGTTCATGATATTTTTACCTGATTGGAATCAAAATTAGGAATCGATAAGAATCGGAATCAATAAGCAGAATTGCAATCGGAATGATTAAAATTCAAACGATACACAACCCTGGTCACATGAGATCTGAGACGGACAGAGGAGAACGACATCAGCCAATAATGGCTTGAACTGCAAACTTCAGAAGATGAAAGAAGGTAATGCTGATTTTGAACAACACAAGCTGAGTAATTCCTGAGCCTTCAGAGAGATGATACTGAATAAAGGAATAAACGTACAGATTTAGCCTTGTAGCCCTTGATGCAGTCGACCATCAGCAGCCGGTCCAGTTCCACCCGCTCCAGTCCAGAACCTGAGACACACACACACAGAAGAGTTCAGCGGGAGTTTCTCTCACACACACACTCACCCAGCAGCGGGTGGACGGCCATCTTGGACAGGTCTGCGCTCTTGACGCACGTGACGGGCTCTCTCTCACACACACACACACTCACTCACTCACCCAGCAGCGGGTGGACGGCCATCTTGGACAGGTCTGCGCTCTTGACGCACGTGACATGCTCTCTCTCACACACACACACTCACTCACTCACCCAGCAGCGGGGGGACGGCCATCTTGGACAGGTCTGCGCTCTTGACGCACATGACGGGCTCTCTCACACACACACTCACCCAGCAGCGGGTGGACGGCCATCTTGGACAGGTCTGCGCTCTTGACGCACATGACGGGCTCTCTCACACACACTCACCCAGCAGCGGGTGGACGGCCATCTTGGACAGGTCTGCGCTCTTGACGCACGTGACGGGCTCTCTCACACACACACACACACACACACACACTCACCCAGCAGCGGGGGGACGGCCATCTTGGACAGGTCTGCGCTCTTGACGGGCTCTCTCACACACACACACACACTCACCCAGCAGCGGGTGGACGCCATCTTGGACAGGTCTGCGCTCTTGACGCACGTGACGGGCTCTCTCTCACACACACAAACACACACACACACACTCACTCACTCACTCACTCACCCAGCAGCGGGTGGACGGCCATCTTGGACAGGTCTGCGCTCTTGACGCACGTGACGGGCTCTCTCTCACACACACACACACACACCTCACTCACCCAGCAGCGGGTGGACGGCCATCTTGGACAGGTCTGCGCTCTTGACGCACATGACGGGCTCTCTCACACACACTCACCCAGCAGCGGGTGGACGGCCATCTTGGACAGGTCTGCGCTCTTGACGCACGTGACGGGCTCTCTCACACACACACACACACTCACCCAGCAGCGGGGGGACGGCCATCTTTGACAGGTCTGCGCTCTTGACGGGCTCTCTCACACACACACACACACTCACCCAGCAGCGGGTGGACGCCATCTTGGACAGGTCTGCGCTCTTGACGCACGTGACGGGCTCTCTCACACACACACACACACACTCACCCAGCAGCGGGTGGACGGCCATCTTGGACAGGTCTGCGCTCTTGACGCACGTGACGGGCTCTCTCACACACACACACACTCACCCAGCAGCGGGGGGACGGCCATCTTGGACAGGTCTGTGCTCTTGACGGGCTCTCTCACACACACACACACACACTCACCCAGCAGCGGGGGGACGGCCATCTTGGACAGGTCTGCGCTCTTGACGCACGTGACGGGCTCTCTCTCACACACACACACACAAACACACACACACACTCACTCACTCACCCAGCAGCGGGTGGACGGCCATCTTGGACAGGTCTGCGCTCTTGACGCACGTGACGGGCTCTCTCTCACACACACACACACACTCACCCAGCAGCGGGGGGACGGCCATCTTGGACAGGTCTGCGCTCTTGACGGGCTCTCTCTCACACACACACACACACTCACCCAGCAGCGGGTGGACGCCATCTTGGATAGGTCTGCGCTCTTGACGCACGTGACGGGCTCTCTCTCACACACACAAACACACACACACACACACACACACACACACACACACACACTCACCCAGCAGCGGGTGGACGGCCATCTTGGACAGGTCTGCGCTCTTGACGCACGTGACGGGCTCTCTCTCACACACACACACACACACACACACACACACACACACACACACACACACACTCACCCAGCAGCGGGTGGACGGCCATCTTGGACAGGTCTGCGCTCTTGACGCGCTTGACGGACTCGGGTGACGGGCTGGGTCGGGACTTCAGGTACTGCTTGTATGCGTTCTCAGAGACCCGGCGTAGATTCTGCAGATCCAGAGAGTTCTCGTGAGCCGTCTGAAGCTGAGACTCTTCATCATCCAGAACACTCTGAGGAACCCGACCGAAAACACCGTCCGCATCTGACGACCGGCACAGAGAGAGTTATATATACAGTACACACACACACACCAGGGCTCCACATTAAGCCTTTTCATGTGCTCGTCCTTCGGACAAGTAAATCTGTCATTTACGTCAAGAGCAAAAAAGTTGTTTATCCAGAAAACAAAAAAATTGTGTTGTAAATATGATTTATTCTGAAGCAATATTATCAGCTTTGATATATTTAAATCTGCATATTGTCATATCTGCATCGTTAAAGGGCATTTCCCCCTTTAATATTATTAAATATATGCTTTATCTTTCTTTTTAAATTCCAATTTAGAATAATAAGACACTATAGAGTTGTTAAGGCTGATCAAATGAAATCATTTACATAAAAAAAATTACAACTGCACTAAAAATTTGTAAAGAATACTTTTAAACATGAAACTGAACCACCAGTAGGTGGCGGCAGGTGACCGTCTTTATGAGTCATTAATTCAAACGATTCGTTCAAACGACTGATTCATTCAGGAACGAGGCCGATGTTTATGAACGGGTAATTGAACCTGGGATCGTTCAGTGATGAAACACTGTTGATGTTCTGCTGTGAATCTCTGGAACTACTTTCGCTGCAGAAACACAACAAAAAGTCAATATCGCGTAAAAAATGTAAGTGACTTAATTTAAACTTTTCTGAACTGTTGTATGAAACCAATGTCACATTTTCAATCATGATGGTATTCAGGAAAACAGCACTCGTGTGATGTTGCTTAACTATGTTAAAAATATAAAAACTGCACATTTTGATCAGTGTGTTGTTCACTGAGTTTGTTTGAGCTGCGCTCGTTTGTTTCCATCTCTCCTCAAGAGGCTCAACAGCGCCACCTTGTTACCGTCAGTAATAAATGTGTTATCCACTATCCAATCGGGACTTACAATAAATGAATCATGCTCTTGTTTTAAGCACATTCCTCACATCATTTCAACTTAAATTCAAAATAACTAAATTTCATGCATAACCCTTTTAATTCAGCTCTAAATATCTTGCATTGTGTGTCTTTGTCGACCTCTTGTGGGAAATAAATAATATAATACGTTATTTCATGACTCTAGATGGGCTTATAGCTCTATATGGAGCAAATGAGCTGTTCCACTGGGTCCTAAAGCCAGTGGGTCCTAAATTCAGTGTGCATTCAGATACACATGTACAGAGCCGGATTAACGCAAAGGCAAACTAGGCACGTGCCTAGGGCCCGATTGGCGGGATGGGGCCCAGACAGAGGGACAAAAAAAAAAAAAAAAAAAAAAATGTACAAATGTCCTATCTACAATTTATTTCAATATTTATTAATTAACTAAAAATAGTGACGATGTTTATCTTAACCATAGACTGTTACATTACTGCAGTTAAACCAATTAATGTGTCCGTTACAAAGCGGGTGCCGGCTTCTGAAAGTATGTGTAACGAACATCCATCAGGTGCTGCGAGGCAAAAGCCTAATAAGCACACAAAGAAGCACAGCTCATAATGCAGGTGTGTGAGTTGTCGTCATCTATTTTGGAGTGATTGCAATGTATTCTAAATATAAACTTGTACTGTAGATCAGCGTCATTTCTGGAAAAATCATTCACCGCTTTATTACGAGTTTAAAAGAGCGCGAGCGTAATTAACATGCCCAGACGCGACGCTTTGAATTTGCGCGTACAATGAATAACATCGCGTCGGGAGCTGACTAGTAAAAAAGCTACAAAATTAAAAGACAAGACGTCTGTATTCTAAGTTAAAAAGCCAACACACTCACTCAGGGTTTATACAGAGATTCTTAAATTGAATTTACTACCTTTTTACCACCTATTTTACTACCATCACAATATTTTTACTACCAACACGGCTTCAAACTTCAACTGTAGCAGTGTTAAGTGTTAAGTAAAGTGACAAGTAAAGACATGAAATATCTTTCCAAAATGAATTAATAACATATTTAATCACAATTTAATGAGGCAATTATAACTTAATTTCAACACTGGGAGGGAGAGATAGAGAACCAGAGAGACTTAAACCTCTGTCTTTGGGTCCGACTCAAAATAAAAATAAATTCATGGAAGTTTAGTAAGGAAATAGGCCTGCACACGTAAGTTACCCTAATTGAAAACCATATAGACCAGGGGTGTCCAAACTTTTTTTAGTGAGGGCCAAATACAGAAAAATAAACAAAGGGCCGGGCCACACACTAGAGGTGACATATTGACACAATACTGTATTTTTACAACCTGGCTATAAAACGCTATAAATCCATCCATATTTTTTCCCAAAACGCTATAAATCCATCCATATTTTTTTCCAAAACGCTATAAATCCATCCATATTTTTTTCCAAAACGCTATAAATCCATCCATATTTTTTTTCAAAACGCTATTAATCCATCCAGATTTTTTTTTCAAAACGCTATAAATCCATTCATATTTTTTTCCAAAACGCTATTAATCCATCCAGATTTTTTTTTCAAAAGCTATAAATCCATATTTTTCCCCCCAAAATTGTCTTTTTAAAAAGTATTTTGTCTTTTATTTCGTGTTTGCATTTGAGGAAAAAAACATGTTATGTAGCCTAACCGTTCGTTCTCCATTAAGGATGCTTTTAAAACTTTCACAGAGACATCAAACAGAAAACACCTCTCTTTGAAACGAATTTCGTTTTGTATTAATTTTATCTTAATTTTAATCCATGTTTCATTATTTTGTATAATCACAACACGTTCAGACATGAACCGAAACTCAGCGTATAGGTAGCCTAGGCTACTCGCCTCAACGACCTAAACAAATTAGAAATATCCTATATCTATTATCTACAGAAAGCTTGAAATTTATACTTTTAAACAGAACCATTCAAAACTACATAAAAGTAGGCTATAGGCTAATCCGTAAGAAATGCATTTTTCTCCGGCGCGTTCACTACTGCGAAGATCGCGGGTCAGTGTCAACTTCATCTTTGCAGCTGACACAGAAACACTTGTTTATTAATAAACAATTAAAATGTCATTATTATTTTTTTTACAGCGTTTAGGTGCCGTTTATATGAACGCGTCACCACTGCATGAGAGAGAGAGAGAGAGAGAGAGAGAGACACACACGCAAGGTCTCTCCCTCTCTGCCGTGCGCTCGCTACACGGTTTGCATGCGCGCTTTTGCTCGCTCGCTCGCTCTAGATTCGCAGGAGATTTTAACTAATTTCCAGGCATCATAACATTACAAAAGGCAATTGTATTATTTTTTTATTACTATTTTGGTATGATGAACATTCACCCGTGTGGCGGATAGCCTTTTGAGATTTACTCGCCAAACGGAAAATCTAACCGCACTTGGCGGGTGTTAATTTCGGACCCTGGCTGCGGGCCAGTAAAAACTGGACCGCGGGCAGCCGAAGTTTGGACACCCATGATATAGACCCAGTTAGATGGGGCTTCGAAAATTTACTACCTCGTCAGATGACGTTTACTACTTTTTACTACTTTTTACTGGCCTTAATTTGGCATAATTTAATTTACTACCTTTTACTACCTTTTACAACCCCGCGGAAACCCTGTCACTACAACATTTTTAAATGTTTCAAATAAAGGATCTCATATCTATGGGTCTATCTTCTAAATTCTGCTGATGATTAGATTATACCCTGACATTACGCCAATAATATCAGTTTATATATTTTTTTCTGCTCAGTAGCGATCGTGTCTTTCTCTTCCACTTGATTTGTGTATAGCATATTTAAGGTAGCAATGCAATATAAAAGCACTTATGCTCATCTACTTAAGTGGGATTCTGGAACTGTGAATAAATTGAATAAAACAGCAAAATAACAACAACAACAACAATAACATCTTCATTAAACAAAAAAGAGATTACCTTAGATAAAGTTTGATTAATATGTACATACAGTACCGGTAAAAGTCTGGACCCATTACTATTTTTAATGTTTTTGAAAGAAGTTTATTATTATGCTCTACAAGCCTGCATTTATTTGATCAAAAATACAGAAAAAAACAGGAATATTCAGCAAGGATGTGTTAAATATATAAAAAGTGATAGTGAAGACTTTAAAACAACTTTTTAATAATAAAAAATCCTGAAAAAAAGTATCACAGGTTATAAAATAAATATTAAAGGAGAAGTTCACTTTTAAAATGAAAATTCTGTCATCATATACTCACCCTCATGTTGTTTCAAACCTGTATGAATTTCTTTCTTCTGCTGAACACAAAGGAAGATATTTAGAAGAATGTCAGTAACCAGACAGTTTTGGGGTCCCATTGACTTCCATAGTATATATTTTTTCCTACTATGGAAGTCAATGGGACCCAAAAACTGTCTGGTTACTGACATTCTTCTAAATATCTTCCTTTGTGTTCAGCAGAAGAAAGAAATTCATACAGGTTTGAAACAACATGAGGGTGAGTGTATATGATGACAGAATTTTCATTTTAAAAGTGAACTTCTCCTTTAAGCACCATTTCTAACATTTGATAATAAATCAGAATATTATAAAGTTTTCTGAAGGATCACGTGACACTAAATTCAGCTTTGCATCACAGAAATATAAAGTATAGTAAAATAGAAAACCATTATTTTAAATTTTAATAATATTTCACTATATTATTTTTCTGTATTTTTGATCAAATAAATCCAGGCTTGATGAGCATAAGAGACTTCTTTCAAAAACATTAAAAATAGTAATGTGTCCAAACTTATGTACAGTGTAAGTAAAAATATACTGCTTTTAAAATTAAATGTTGTATAAATAAAAAGGTTAGGAATCATATTTGCTTCAAGTGTTTTTTTATTGGGGGTGGGGGGCCTCCAACATGAATTTTGCCTAGGGCCTCCTAATGTCTAGAACCGGCCCTGCACATGTAGACATTATAAAATCAATTTATTGGTTTTAGCATTTTTAGTTTGAATTGTAAGCATTTTGGGGTTTTTCTATGTGTCCTGAAGCATTCCTCGCATTCCATTCATTTTTATGGGGGTCAAATTGACCCAGCAAGGGAAGGTTTTGATACTTTTTAAAATTTCAACCACAAAACTCCACGAATCAATAAAAAAAAAAAAAAGGTGTATTCGTGGTTCAAGCGCGACAAAAGTTTCGGGTCAAAATGACCCGAGGAAAGGATGAGGCTTCTTATCCGGTCGGGCAAGTAAAATTCTCCTTCACCTGTACCTTAAAAAACAAATCCACTTGTCCCAGACAAGCGTTTATGTTGATCCCTGCACACACACACACACACACACACACACACAGAGTCCCCTGTGTTTACCTGGTGTGTGTTCAGGGACGGCGAACTGTACGGGTCGACCCAAGAACAGATGCAGATCGTAGAGGAACGGCACTTCATCAGAACACACCAGACTGAGCGCTGTCCCGCCTCTGCCGGCACGAGCCACGCGACCTGCAACACAGAGGTCAGGGGTTAAAGGTCGAGGTCAGGGTTAAAGGTCGAGGTCAGGGTTAGAGGTTGAGGTCAGGGGTTAAAGGTCGAGGTCAGGGGTTAAAGGACATGGGTTAGAGGTATGGGGTTAAAGATCAGAGGTCAATGTTAGGGGTTAAAGTTCAGGGGTTAAAGGTCGAGGTCAGGGGTTAAAGTTCAGGGGTTAGAGGTCAATGTTAAGGGTTAAAGTTAGAGGTCAAGTGTCTGCTTAGTCACACACCGACTCTGTGCAGGAAGAGTTTGGGCTTGGACGGGAAGTTAAAGTTGATGGCGTTGTCGAGGAGTGGGATGTCGATGCCCCGGGCCGCCACATCAGTGACCAGCAGAACCATGGCCTTCCGGTGGACGAAGCGGCCGATGTTGATCTTACGGGCCGTCTGGTCCAGAGCGCTGTAGATGTAGGCGACCTCCACGCCCTGCTCCATCAGGAGCTGCAACACACATACACACACACACACACACACATCAGAGCCAAGAGAACAGAACCAGCACTTCCTGGGAGACTGGTGCAGAATCTCAGTAGAGCTCCTTGCACACCGAGTCCGAAATTTCTGCACATTAAAAGACAAATACGACCTCACGTTGTGTCAATCATGTTTACACACTGCCTCCGAAACTTTCGGCATAAAAAAAACTTTGGATCGGGTTTGATTTTTTGCACCTTGGGTTAGGGTTAGGCCAAACCCTAACCCTAACCCTGTTTTCAAAGTTTGTGTTCTCGAGCACCAAACACTGTTATCCAATCACAGCCTCTGATGAGCCAAAGTCAGCTGAGGTTCGAGGGGTTTACTCAGTGAACAGGGCTCGTACAGACACTGTCAAATTAAATTCCAAGACTTTAAAACTCTTTTCAAGAACAATTTTTTTGGGGGGGTTCAAGAACTACAATCAGAGATCTCACTAATCAAAACTATATCTATTACCTTTAAAAAAAAAAAAAAAAAAGTAAACAGATAAATAAAATACATACTAATAAAACAAAATGGTACAAATAAAGTGCAGCACATGCAAAGTATGCAATGACTGTGGAAACTATAACCATTGAAAGGACACTATGACAAAGATATCGCTTATTCAAACTTATTCAAGATTTTTGTCCCATGAATATATGATTGACCTGAAGAATGAAGCTGTATCATATACGTGTGTGTGTGTGTGTGTGTGTGTGTGTGTGTGTGTGTGTGTGTGTGTATATATATATATATATATATATATATATATATACACAGTGAGGAAAATAAGTATTTGAACACCCTGCTATTTTGCAAGTTCTCCCACTTAGAAATCATGGAGGGGTCTGAAATTGTCATCGTAGGTGCATGTCCACTGTGAGAGACATAATCTAAAAAAAAAAAATCCAGAAATCACAATGTATGATTTTTTTAACTATTTATTTGTATGATACAGCTGCAAATAAGTATTTGAACACCTGAGAAAATCAATGTTAATATTTGGTACAGTAGCCTTTGCAATTACAGAGGTCAAACGTTTCCTGTAGTTTTTCACCAGGTTTGCACACACTGCAGGAGGGATTTTGGCCCACTCCTCCACACAGATCTTCTCTAGATCAGTCAGGTTTCTGGGCTGTCGCTGAGAAACACGGAGTTTGAGCTCCCTCCAAAGATTCTCTATTGGGTTTAGGTCTGGAGACTGGCTAGGCCACGCCAGAACCTTGATATGCTTCTTACAGAGCCACTGCTTGGTTATCCTGGCTGTGTGCTTCGGGTCATTGTCATGTTGGAAGACCCAGCCTCGACCCATCTTCAATGCTCTAACTGAGGGAAGGAGGTTGTTCCCCAAAATCTTGCAATACATGGCCCCGGTCATCCTCTCCTTAATACAGTGCAGTCACCCTGTCCCATGTGCAGAAAAACACCCCCAAAGCATGATGCTACCACCCCCATGCTTCACAGTAGGGATGGTGTTCTTGGGATGATACTCATCATTCTTCTTCCTCCAAACACGTTTAGTGGAATTATGACCAAAAAGTTCTATTTTGGTCTCATCTGACCACATGACTTTCTCCCATGACTCCTCTGGATCATCCAAATGGTCATTGGCAAACTTAAGACGGGCCTTGACATGTGCTGGTTTAAGCAGGGGAACCTTCCGTGCCATGCATGATTTCAAACCATGACGTCTTAGTGTATTACCAACAGTAACCTTGGAAACGGTGGTCCCAGCTCTTTTCAGGTCATTGACCAGCTCCTCCCGTGTAGTTCTGGGCTGATTTCTCACCTTTCTTAGGATCATTGAGACCCCACGAGGTTGCTCCAACAGTGGACCTTTTTTCACCAAGCTGCTTGGCAATTTCCCCGTAGTCCTTTCCAGCCTTGTGGAGGTGTACAATTTTGTCTCTAGTGTCTTTGGACAGCTCTTTGGTCTTGGCCATGTTAGTAGTTGGATTCTTACTGATTGTATGGGGTGGACAGGTGTCTTTATGCAGCTAACGACCTCAAACAGGTGCATCTAATTTAGGATAATAAATGGAGTGGAGGTGGACATTTTAAAGGCAGACTAACAGGTCTTTGAGGGTCAGAATTCTAGCTGATAGACAGGTGTTCAAATACTTATTTGCAGCTGTAATCATACAAATAAATAGTTTTAAAAAATCATATTGTGATTTCTGGATTTTTTTTTTAGATTATGTCTCTCACAGTGGACATGCACCTACGATGACAATTTCAGACCCTTCCATGATTTCCAAGTGGGAGAACTTGCAAAATAGCAGGGTGTTCAAATACTTATTTTCCTCACTGTATATATATATATGAGCAATATCACGTTCGTAGTCATGCGAAATGTCTTCATATCTTTATTAGACAGGCTGCAACATTAATTTTGCATGAAAATATTGTTTCATCGATTAAACACTAATTTCATATATATTGTCTTTCAATGATTTAAGCACTTTAAGCACCTCTTCATAAATACGGCTAGAAAGTCAAATTCAAGCACTTTAACCCTCCTGTACAAACCCTTTGTTTCCATCGTAGTTTATTATCCGCCTCAACTGAGCGCATATTTTAATGCACATTTTTAGGATTGATGTGCATCTTAGCGTTTCCATTCAGAGTTTATTATGCAATTTACCAACATTTGCATAAAAATAGGTGTATGGAACTAGAGCTGATGATGAACTAGAGGACGGCCTCAAAGGTGTAGCAGTGAACATTGAAAGAACAGGTTTTAATGCTGTTTCTGATGGAAACCGAAGGTAAATGACAGCACAACACACACACTCCTGGAGTTTTCCCGCACCTCTTTCAGGAACTCCACGTGATGTTTGGTGGCGACGAACACCACCGTCTGTTCCTGCGGCTTCACCACGTTCCTCAGCAGATGCAGGAGAAGAGCCGGTTTATCATCCATGCGCACGTGGAAGAACGAGAGCTGAACACGGAACAAGGAGATGTCTCAGGAATGCATTAAAAAGATCCTATTTCAAATAAACTTTACATTCATCAGAATCCTGAAAAAGTTTTTTTTGATTTTTTTTACTGTTTTCAACACTGATAATAATCAAATGTTTCTTGAGCATCAAATCATCATATTAGAAAGATTTCTGAAGGATCATGTGACACTGAAGACACTTTACTATATATTCACACAGAAAACAGCTGATTTACATTATAATATTTCACTGTTTTTACTGTATTTTTGATCAAATAAATGCAGCCTTGATGAGCAGAAGAGACATTTTCCCCCGAACCCTTGACTCTTTTACTCATCAACATGTTAATGGTCTTATAGTCCTTCGGATGAGACGTAAAACCGAGGTCCTGACTCTCTGTGGTCATTAAAAATCCCAGGATGTCTTTCGAAAGAGTAGGGGTGTAACCCCGGCATCCTGGCCAAATTTGCCCCTTGGCCTCTGTCGATCATGGCCTCCTAATCATCCCCATATACTGATTGGCTTCATCACTGTCTCCTCTCCACCAGTAAGCTGGTGTGTGGTGGGCGTTCTGGCGCAATATGGCTGCCGTCGCATCATCCAAGTGGATGCTGCACATTGGTGGTGGTTGAGGAGATTCCCCCTTCTATGTAAAGCGCTTTGAGTGCCGAGAAAAGCGCTATATAAATGTAATGAATTATTATTATTATTATTATTATAGTGAAGGATTCCTCAGTGCATGTTTGCATACTCTTTCACCAAAGAACTTTCCTGTCCCTCTGATGTCATCAACCCCACGAGTAAAATCAAGAGCCCATATTTCACATTACGAGGTGACATTGAATGTGGACTTGAACAGAATGTGAATGTTCACCTTCAGCTGGTCGCTGAGTTTAGTGTCCACATCCAGACGAACGAGGACCGGCTCCGTGAGGCCTGTGCGGGAAACACAGATCAGCCAATCAGAAGAGCTCAACTATAACACACGGGTGTGTCACGATACTGATCTCACCATACTCATCATCAGAACGTGACACAGTGTAGTGTTGAGGCCCTGATTATATAATATATAAGGTCATAATGTCATATATGTGCAGATGTCAGTGAGTAAGAGACTGATCACCGGCTCTGGCGAACTCCACGATCAGTTTGGGAAGCGTGGCGGAGAACAGCAGTGTCTGTCGAGCGTCTGGGAGACGTCTGATGATCTCCTGAAGCTGCTCTGCAAAACCCATCTCAAACAGCCTGGAGAAGCAGAAACATGTCGTTAGAGTAGCTGTAGATCCAGCTGGACACTAGTGCTCCACTCATATATGAGGCCATGTTTTAATATATGTGGCCGTGTTTTAATATATGAGGCCATGTTTTTTAATCAACGGCATCTGACGTTTTTCTGTTTGGCCGAAGTGCGGTGTGCAGGACTTTTTTTGACAGTGTGCGGGACTTTTATTTTGACATGTGCAAGACTTATTCTGACGGTGTGTGAGACTTTTTTTGACAGTGTGCGAGACTTTTAGTTTGACGGTGTGCATGATTTATTTTGACGGTGTGTGAGACTTATTTTGACGGTGTGTGAGACTTATTTTGATGGTGTGCGAGACTTTTATTTCGACGGTGTGCATGACTTATTTTGATGGTGTTCGGGACTTTTATTTTGACGTGCAAGACTTAAGGCCAATTTATACTTCTGCGTCGGGTGCGCGTAGAAGGTACGGCGTAGCATACGCATTGACGTGTACCATACGTCGTACCCTTCGCCGTACCCTGACGCGCACCTCCTCAAAAATGTAACTACGCGTCGCGGCGACGCGGACCGCAAGATCTGTGATTGGTCGGCTGGATAGCATCGTGTTTCCTCCTACGCATTTCCGGAATGATCTTCTGCACTCTGCACCGGCCGCCTGCCATTTTTAAATTCCGAAGATCAGTGAAGAGCCATGGAAATAGACCAAGTGACCGAGAGATTGCTTGAAGAAGTGCGGAAATACAGCCATCTGTATGACTCCTTCAGTCGCCATTGCTCGTAGAAACCTAAACTCAAAATAGCCGCGAGGAATGTAAACACAGTGGAACTGGAACATTAAAACCCACCTGCGCCAACTAGCGTTTCGGCGGTGTAACTGCAGAGCAACACAGACATTCGCAGAAGTATAAATGCTCACGACGGCGTCGCCTACGACGTACACTCGACGCAGAAGTATAAATTGGCCTTTATTCTGACGGTGTGCGTGACTTATTTTGAGGTGTGCGTGACTTATTTTGACGGTGTGCGGGACTTTTATTTTGGCGGTGTGCATGACTTGTTTTGACGGTGTACAGGTCTTTTATTTTTACGGTGTGCATGACTTATTCTGACGGTGTACAGGTCTTTTATTTTGACGGGTTGCAGGACTTTTATTTTGGCGGTGTGCATGACTTATTTTGACGGTGTACAGGTCTTTTATTTTGACGGTTTGCAGGACTTTTATTTTGACGGTGTGCATGACTTATTTTGACGGTGTGCAAGACTTATTCCGACGGTGTGCAAGACTTATTCCGACGTGCAAGACTTATTCCGACGGTGTGCAAGACTTATTCTGACGGTGTACAGGTCTTTTATTTTGACGGTGTGCATGACTTATTTTGACGGTGTGCGGGACTATAATTTTGACGGTGTGCTGGACTTTAATTTTGACGGTGTTTGGGACTTTAATTTTGAAAGCGTTAAGAACCCCAGTGAAATTATAATTCCCAGTGCACAGACAGTTTTTAATTCCATGTATTCTTATTTTTAAACATTTCTTTATTTGTGAAAAATACTTTAATAGGACTACAGAATCAAGAAGTTGTAAATCTGTTTGTTTTACAGATGTGTTTATTATCGAGATTAACAGGCGACCCCAGAATATGACCTCAACATGCATTTTCTTTATAATGTTTTTTTTATGAGAAAACGCTTAACATGAAATAGCGTTTATATTCTTGCCTGTACATTGTTCATATCAATGAACTGAATTTGGTCTTTTAAAGCAGTTTGGCACATTTTCACGTTATTCACTTAATTGCCCGACCGAAACAGCATCTGTAAGAATAGATATATATAGAGGAATTTCAGATCATTCCAGCAGGACCAGCGACAAGCATACTAGAGGCACAGCAAGAACGCGCAAGTGTTTTTGCCAGAATACTCTGTTCACCCTGTTATTTCAGTGTTGTATTTTAGTCAAGGTAAGCCTATCTTCGATTCTCTTGTTATTTTGTATTTTTAACTTCACATAATTCTGTATTTTAGTTAGACGCGTTGGCACAATTAACAACAGCCGCGAGTGAAAATTAAAATTATTGTTACATTTGCACTTAAGCCTTTGCTGCTAGCAGTTTGGAATTGGCACATTTTCGCGTTATTCACTGAATTGGCCGAACGAAACAGCTGTACTCACTCAAGCGGTGAAAGCATTATCTGTATATCTGTGTAATTTGCGCGCTGTCGCGGAAGCGTCAGCGGAAGCGTTCAGCTCTCGTGTTCAGCCTCCTCGTGTGAAGACCGACTCGGGAAAAGACCAGCGACTCTACCTGCCTCCACCGAGCAAGGACACCAGAAAGGCACTTAAGTATCTCCTCTTCCCTTTCTCTTCCCTCTACTTACCTTATTGTTCACCTTAATCAACATGTGCTTCCAATACATTCCTGTTATCTCTCGGCACCGTCCTTTCATCACGCACAATAGGCAGCGCAATACTGCCAATCTGCGTTCCATCCTCACATCCGCACATACTCCTCTCTCTCTTTCGGTGGGTCTATGGAATTGTCAGTCAGCAGTCAATAAAGCGGACTTCATTCCAGCCTTTGCATCTTATTCTACTCTTAGTATCTTGGGGCTGACTGAGACCTGGATTCGTCCAGAAGACTCAGCAACCCCTGCTGCTCTCTCTAGCAATTTCTCCTTCTCCCACTCCCCAGTCTGGGAGAGGTGGGGGTACAGGGCTTCTCGTTTCTAACAATTGCAAATACTCCGCGCTCTCTTCACTATGCAACAACAACTCATTTGAATATCATGCTATTACACTTACAACTCCCATTAAAATCCATATTGTAGTAATTTATCGCCCCCCAGGTCAGCTGGGTAACTTTGTAGATGAGCTGGATGTGCTGCTGTCCACTTTCCCTGAGGACGGCACCCCACTTCTAGTCTTCGGTGACTTCAACATTCATCTCGAAAAGCCACATGCAACAGACTTCACCTCTCTCCTAGACTCCTTCGATCTCAAACGACTCATCACCACAGCTACTCACAAATCAGGCAACCAACTGGACCTGGTTTACACACGCAACTGCACCACAGAAAACATCCTGGTGACACCTCTCCATGTCTCAGATCATTTCCTCATTACTTTCAGTCTACTACTCTCTACCCCTGCACCACCACCCCCACCACCAGTCACTTTCAGACGAAACCTGCGCTCACTTTCCCCCTCCCATCTTTCCTCTGCCGTGTCATCCTCTCTTCCCCCACCCTCACAATTCACATCTCTGGATGTGAATACCGCAACGGACACCTTATGCTCCACTCTAACCTCTTCTCCAGACATTATCTGCCCTCTCTCCTCCAGGCCAGCACGCGCTACTCCCTCTAATCCCTGGTTATCTGAGGTTCTTCGGGAACACCGGACCGATCTCAGGGCAGCGGAGAGGAAATGGCACAAATCAAAAGACGCATCTGACCTGAGTATGAATCAATCTCTCCTCTCTTCCTTTTCTGTTGATGTTCATGCAGCAAAATCTTCATACTTCCACAACAAGATCAACAGCTCCTCCAACACACGATTCCTCTTCAAGACATTCAACACTCTCCTCTGTCCACCTCCACCACCACCCTCCTTAACTGCTGACGATTTTGCAAACTTCTTCACCAACAAAACAACAGCTATCAACGGTCAGTTCTCAGCTCCACACACACAGGAACCCAGACCGACCCCCTCCACAGCCAATACCCCTCTGTCCTCCTTTTCTTCGCTAACCGAGGAAGAAGTATCTACACTTCTCTCCAGTCACCCTACCACCTGCCCACTTGACCCCATCCCCTCACACCTTCTACAAGCCATCTCTCCCACAATTCTACCATCACTCACACACATCATCAACTCTTCCCTCCATACTGGCACTTTCCCTACAACATTCAAGCAGGCTCGGGTTACCCCACTGCTCAAAAAACCAACACTAAACACATCATTTGTAGAGAATTACAGACCTATCTCTCTCCTACCATTCATTGCGAAGACACTTGAAAGAGCTGTTTTCAACCAAGTAACATCCTTCTTGTCTCAAAACAACCAGCTGGATGTCAACCAATCCGGCTTCAAGAAAGGACATTCAACTTAGACTGCATTACTGTCAGTCACAGATGCCCTACGGATCGCAAAAGCTGCTTCCAAATCTTCAGTCCTCATTCTCCTGGATCTGTCTGCTGCCTTCGACACTGTGAATCATCAGATCCTTCTGTCCACCCTCTCATCACTGGGCATCACAGGAACTTCACTCCACTGGTTTGAGTCCTATCTCACAGGTAGGTCCTTCAAGGTCGCATGGAGAGGCGAGGTATCCAGGGCACATCAGCTGACCACAGGGGTTCCCCAGGGTTCAGTTCTTGGTCCCCTCCTCTTCTCCATCTACACCACATCACTGGGACATATCATACAGGCACACGGTTTTTCCTACCACTGCTATGCTGATGACACGCAGCTCTTCCTCTCATTTCAACCAGATGATCCCACAGTAGCTGCACGGGTCTCAAGCTGTCTGGCGGACATCTCCACATGGATGAAGGAACATCACCTGCAGCTCAACCTGGCAAAGACTGAGCTTCTCGTCCTCCCTGCCAATCCGTCTCTACAGCACGACTTCACCATCCAGCTAGAATCATCATTAATCACCCCATCAAGGTCGGTCAGAAATCTTGGAGTAACGTTTGATGACCAGCTGACCTTCACAGACCACATTTCAAAGACAGCTCGATCTTGCAGGTTTGCACTGCACAACATCAGGAAGATCCGGCCTTTCCTAACTGAGCATGCAACACAACTTCTCCTCCAGGCCCTGGTCATCTCTAGGCTTGACTACTGCAATGCCCTTCTGGCTGGACTTCCAGCATGTGCAATCAAACCCCTACAGATGATCCAGAATGCTGCAGCTCGTCTTGTCTTCAACGAGCCCAAAAGGGCCCACGTCACTCCTCTGTTCATCTCTCTACACTGGCTACCTCTCGCTGCTCGCATCAAGTTCAAGGCATTGACGCTTGCTTACAGATCCATCACAGGCTCAGCTCCCTCCTACTTTCACTCACTCCTACGAGTCTACATCCCTACCAGACACCTACGATCGGTCAACGAGCGACGTCTCGTGGTTCCATCACAGAAAGCCACAAAATCACTTTCCATAACATTCTCATTCACAGTTCCATGCTGGTGGAACGCTCTCCCCACCCTCATCCGGAATGCAGAATCCCTGACAACATTCAAAAGACAGCTAAAAACCCATCTCTTCCGTGAGCACTTAACCTCATAAAAGATAAAAAAAAACAAAAAAAAACAATGTTTTTCCCTTTGAAACATCACTTATCAGGCTTATGCTACTCTGAATAATACCTGAACTTCGTATTTTGAGCACTTCTTGTGTTGTTGTTGTTTTTTGCCTCTTTATGATGACTCGCTTAAATTAGTCCTAATTTGTAAGTCGCTTTGGATAAAAGCGTCTGCTAAATGACTAAATGTAAATGTAAAGCCACACTAAGTAGAAATTCTGTTTGTCAAACAGCGACCCCTAGAGTCGCTGTGGAATACTTGCACTGTCGTAAATATATTATATTATAATGTTTTTACATGATTGCAGCTAAATCACAAGTAAATAGTCTATAGTCTAGGCCTACTGTATAATTTAATTTGTGTTGTTTTTAGTGGAATGTAAACATTACAAAATGCCAGATAACATCAATTAAGTTAAATGTACGTCGCATTATTTCATAACATTGGCCGTTATGATGTCATTAGACATGATTATTGCAATTTATCATAATAGTTTGCAAATTGTGCTCGTTTACACTATTTACAACCTCTACGTTAGGCTTATTTATGATAATTATGTGATATATTGAAAGCTGTTCTCATGATAATCGCAGGAATCAACGTCAACAGCGTCGTCTGATATCCCTCAGGACTACGTGATAAATACACCTCACAACACCTGAGTTCAGCTGGCAAACTAATTCGTGAGGCATAGCTATCTGATTTATCAAAACGATTCCATTTACACCTGGTCACATAAATGTATTTTTGCGAAACGGATTTAAATTCGATCTTCAATTCTCGCGCTATATGCAGATTTAATGGAGTGCACATCACCGAAAGCAACAGATATGAGCTGCATTTAATAGATCATCAGCTAAAATTTCAAAAGCAAAGACCGCAATAAGAGAGAGCAGTAACAGCCCTGCTAAGATCATTTCGTTTCTTTACTTTTAATGATGACGATTGTGTGTTAAGCGTCTGCGACTTACTTTCACTTTGATTTGCACGTTGGCTTGATGCAGTTGCTCATCTGCGGTGATGCGGGTTCCAGCGCGTCGTCATATCTGGATATAACATATAGCCTGTATAACGCTCTCACACGTTTTAAAAAAAATTTTTTTTTAGCATTTTTGGGAGGAGTACAATTTACATATGTGGTTTCAACAACCATATGCATTTACACTTGTCCAGTTTCGTCTGGAATGCGTCTCAGATCTCCTCCTGAAGTGGTTTGAGGGATCGGATTCAAATCCGTCTCAAATGCGTTTCGGAGGGCATTTAAACCTGGACTTCACGATCGGATAGCTATCCGATCTGAGAAAACGCATAAAGTGGCCAGGTGTAAACAACCCCCATGACAAAAACATACGCACGAAAGCCGAAAACAAACGCTGGTTGGCCTCTCACGTCCAAATTTGACGAAGTGGTGGGGGAAGTGACGTATGCCGTAAAGCAGTCGAATTTTGTAGTTCTTTTTGTGCTCTGGTTACTACCCGAACCCCCAAGTTACATAGTGCCAGTAAAAGCGATACAGACCCTGTCAGGCTATGGCAGACGTGTCATTCAACCTATTGTAAGTTGATGTACCATCACAAGGATCTTGGAAATATATTATGAAGGTTGAAAAGTTACATAGTGTTGCTTTAATATCATTGTAACGGGTAAAGATGACTGGCAGTCAATGGAGGAAAGACTTGTTTTCAATAAAACTATGATTTATATGTGTTTCTACTATCTTTAAAATTAAATTGTGTGATGTCATGACTCGTGATATCACGAGTAGACGTTTTCAAACAGGCGCTATGTTTACATATATATCGCATATTTAAGATCTAAACAACTGCATTCTTGCATATAAAACTATTAAACGACATTACGTGAGACAGTAACAGTGTTGTTTGTAAAGTTACAGTGGGTTTGCTCCTCCACTATTGACGCTTGCATTCAGAAAGATAGATCCGGCAGAAACAAGCGGAGTGATACAATCTGTGAAACGGTTTCCGTGTGATATCAGCAGAATATCTATATCTATTCGAGAACCAGAACTAACTGTTGTATAAATATCGTCCATCCAACTCCTCAAGACTTGAGGCCGATTCACACCAAGGACTATAACTGTAACGATAGCGCTACAAAAGTTATTCTAAATGAAAAAGTATGACAGAGTGCACACCACACCTTTAACGACACAGAGGAACGATGTCGCTGGAATCACTTTCAGAATGATTTTTTCAAGCTAATGAATGATAAAAACATTGACAGCCAATCAGAATCCATCCTGTTTTAAAGAGCACGAGCATTTAAAGAGACAGATAACAAACTGCAGTGCTTATAATAAACAGAGCGATATCGTGCGTGTGGAGCTGATATAGTTATTGTTCTCGGAGTGAACGCTGATATAGTTATTGTTCTCGGAGTGAACGCTGATATAGTTATTGGTCTCGGAGTGAAACGCTGATATAGTTATTGTTCTCGGTGTGAACGAGCCTTTACTCTGGTATGGAGACATCTCTCACCTGTCGGCTTCATCAAACACCATATACTCCACACCCTGGAGCTTCAGGTTCATCTCCTGGATCACGTGCATCAGACGCCCAGGAGTCCCAATGATGCTGTAGAACATCAGGAGAACAACAGGAGAAGATGAGGAGAACAACAGAAGAACAACAGGAGGAGATCAGGTGAACAACAAGAGAAGATCAGGAGAAAAACAGGAGAAGATGAGGAGAACAACAGAAGAACAACAGGAGGAGATCAGGAGAACAACAGGAGAAGATCAGGAGAACAACAGGAGAACATGAGGAGAACATCAGGAGAAGATGAGGAGAACAACAGGAGAAGATCAGGAGAACAACAGGAGGAGATCAGGTGAACAACAAGAGAAGATCAGGAGAAAAACAGGAGAAGATGAGGAGAACAACAGAAGAACAACAGGAGGAGATCAGGAGAACAACAGGAGAAGATCAGGAGAACAACAGGAGAACATGAGGAGAACATCAGGAGAAGATGAGGAGAACAACAGGAGAAGATCAGGAGAACAACAGGAGAAGATCAGAAGAACATCAGGATAATATCAGGAGAACAACAGCAGGACAACAGGAGAAGAATAGGAGAACATGAGGAGAACAACAGGAGAACATGAGGAGAACATCAGGAGAAGACGAGGAGAACAACAGGAGGAGATCAGGAGAAGAACAGGAGAACATGAGGAGAACAACAGGAGAACATGAGGAGAAACACAGGAGAACAACAAGAGAACATGAGGAGAACACTCGTGCACACTTTCTTCGAAGGTGAACTTACATGTCGGGATTCTCATGAAGAGCAGCAAACTGGTCATCCATCCTGACAAACAGAAAGAAAACACACAGAAAGTCACGACTGATGCTAAAACACAAGACTGAAGTTCATCCGAGACTCACACACACTCACACTCCCTCACACACACACACACACACCTGTCTCCACCGAGAATCAGCGCCGTCTTCAATCCAGTAAACTTCCCCAGCTGAAACACACAAACACTGAATGAGTGTGTGTGTGTGTGTGTGTGTGTGTGTGTGTGTGTGTGTGTGTGTGTGTGTGTGTGTGTGTGTGAATGAGTGAATATGTAAGTTAGTGTTTGTCTGTGAGTGATTGAGTGAGAGTGTGTGTATGAGTGAGTGTATGAGTGTTTGAGTATGTAAATAAGTCAGTCAGTGAGTGAGTCAGTGAGTGAGTCAGTGAGTGAGTGTGAGCGAGTATGTCAGTGAGTGAGTGTGTGTGTGAGTGAGTCAGTGAGTGAGTCAGTGAGTGAGTGTGTGTGAGTCAGTCAGTGAGTGTGTGAGTGAGTATGTCAGTCAGTGAGTGTGTGAGTGAGTATGTCAGTCAGTGAGTGTGTGAGTGAGTTGAGTGTGTGAGTATGTCAGTCAGTGAGTGAGTGAGTGAGTGAGTCAGTCAGTGAGTGTGTGAGTATGTCAGTCAGTGAGTGAGTGTGTGAGTATGTCAGTCAGTGAGTGAGTGAGTGAGTGAGTCAGTCAGTCAGTCAGTGAGTGAGTGAGTATGTCAGTCAGTCAGTCAGTGAGTGAGTGAGTATGTCAGTCAGTGAGTGAGTGAGTGAGTATGTCAGTCAGTGAGTGAGTATGTCAGTCAGTGAGTGAGTGAGTATGTCAGTCAGTCAGTCAGTGAGTGAGTGAGTGAGTATGTCAGTCAGTCAGTCAGTCAGTGAGTGAGTATGTCAGTCAGTGAGTGAGTGAGTGAGTGAGTATGTCAGTCAGTGAGTGAGTATGTCAGTCAGTGAGTGAGTATGTCAGTCAGTGAGTGAGTAAGTCAGTCAGTGAGTGAGTATGTCAATCAGTCAGTCAGTGAGTGAGTGAGTGAGTGAGTGAGTGAGTGAGTGAGTGAGTGAGTATGTCAGTCAGTCAGTGAGTGTGTCAGTCAGTGAGTGAGTATGTCAGTCAGTGAGTGAGTAAGTCAGTGAGTGAGTATGTCAATCAGTCAGTCAGTGAGTGAGTGAGTGAGTGAGTGTGTGAGTATGTCAGTCAGTCAGTGAGTGAGTGAGTGAGTGAGTGAGTGAGTGAGTGAGTGAGTATGTCAGTCAGTGAGTGAGTGTGTATGTCAGTCAGTGAGTGAGTGAGTGAGTGAGTCAGTCAGTCAGTGAGTGAGTGAGTATGTCAGTCAGTCAGTCAGTGAGTGAGTGAGTATGTCAGTCAGTGAGTATGTCAGTCAGTGAGTGAGTAAGTCAGTGAGTGAGTGAGTGAGTGAGTATGTCAGTCAGTCAGTGAGTGAGTGAGTGAGTGAGTATGTCAGTGAGTATGTCAGTCAGTGAGTGAGTCAGTCAGTCAGTCAGTCAGTCAGTCAGTGAGTGAGTATGTCAGTAAGTCAGTCAGTCAGTGAGTGAGTATGTCAGTCAGTCAGTCAGTGAATGAGTGAGTATGTCAGTCAGTGAGTATGTCAGTCAGTGAGTGTGTGAATGAGTATGTCAGTGAGTGAGTGAGTGAGTATGTCAGTGAGTGAGTGAGTATGTCAGTCAGTGAGTGAGTGAGTGAGTGAGTCAGTCAGTCAGTGAGTGAGTGAGTGAGTGTGTGTGAGTGAGTGAGTGTGAGTCAGTATGTCAGTCAGTGTGTGAGTGAGTATGTCAGTCAGTGAGTGAGTATGTCAGTCAGTGAGTGAGTATGTCAGTCAGTGAGTGAGTATGTCAGTCAGTGAGTGAGTATGTCAGTCAGTGAGTGAGTATGTCAGTCAGTGAGTGAGTGAGTGAGTGAGTGAGTGAGTGAGTATGTCAGTCAGTGAGTGAGTGAGCATGTCAGTCAGTGAGTGAGTGAGCATGTCAGTCAGTAGCCGTGTTTCCACTGTCGGGCCAGTGCGAGTCAGGGCTTTAAACGGGTGCGCGGGGCTAATAGCCTCAGGCCTGTTTCCACTGTCGGGCCAGAAGCTCTGCAGCGCTTCACTAACACACGCCGTAACACGCCTCTCTGGAACAACGGCACACTAACCCCTCACTTCACCAACAAATGGAAGTTTTATCAGAAAACTAATCAGAAAGAAATCACTGGAAACAGCGTGATCGCAAAACAAACATGATAAAAGCGACCGTTTGCTGGCATTTTTGTTGTTTACTTGAATATTTAAAGCCCAAGCATCGATGTTTTACCGCCAGTCAGTCAGTCAGTGAGTATGTCAGTGAGTGAGTGTGTGTGTGTGTGTGTGTGAGTCAGTCAGTGAGTGAGTATGTCAGTCAGTGAGTGAGTGAGTGTGTGAGTGAGTATGTCAGTGAGTGAGTGAGTGAGTGAATGAGTGTCAGTCATTGAGTGAGTGAGTGAGTGAGTCAGTCAGTGAGTATGTCAGTCAGTGAGTGAGTGAGTATGTCAGTCAGTGAGTGTGAGTGAGTATGTCAGGCAGTGAGTGTGTGAGTGAGTATGTCAGTCAGTGAGTGAGTATGTCAGTGAGTGAGTGAGTGAGTGAGTGAGTCAGTCAGTCAGTCAGTCAGTCAGTCAGTCAGTCAGTCAGTCAGTCAGTCAGTCAGTCAGTCAGTCAGTCAGTCAGTCAGTGAGTGAGTGAGTATGTCAGCAGTGAGTATGTCAGCAGTGAGTGAGTATGTCAGCAGTGACTGAGTATGTCAGCAGTGAGTGAGTGTGTATGTCAGTCAGTGAGTGAGTGAGTGAGTGAGTCAGTCAGTCAGTGAGTGAGTGAGTATGTCAGTCAGTCAGTCAGTGAGTGAGTGAGTATGTCAGTCAGTGAGTGAGTGAGTATGTCAGTCAGTGAGTGAGTATGTCAGTCAGTGAGTGAGTAAGTCAGTGAGTGAGTGAGTGAGTGAGTATGTCAGTCAGTCAGTGAGTGAGTGAGTGAGTGAGTATGTCAGTGAGTATGTCAGTCAGTGAGTGAGTCAGTCAGTCAGTCAGTCAGTCAGTCAGTGAGTGAGTATGTCAGTAAGTCAGTCAGTCAGTGAGTGAGTATGTCAGTCAGTCAGTCAGTGAATGAGTGAGTATGTCAGTCAGTGAGTATGTCAGTCAGTGAGTGTGTGAATGAGTATGTCAGTGAGTGAGTGAGTGAGTATGTCAGTGAGTGAGTGAGTATGTCAGTCAGTGAGTGAGTGAGTGAGTGAGTCAGTCAGTCAGTGAGTGAGTGAGTGAGTGTGTGTGAGTGAGTGAGTGTGAGTCAGTATGTCAGTCAGTGTGTGAGTGAGTATGTCAGTCAGTGAGTGAGTATGTCAGTCAGTGAGTGAGTATGTCAGTCAGTGAGTGAGTATGTCAGTCAGTGAGTGAGTATGTCAGTCAGTGAGTGAGTATGTCAGTCAGTGAGTGAGTGAGTGAGTGAGTGAGTGAGTGAGTATGTCAGTCAGTGAGTGAGTGAGCATGTCAGTCAGTGAGTGAGTGAGCATGTCAGTCAGTAGCCGTGTTTCCACTGTCGGGCCAGTGCGAGTCAGGGCTTTAAACGGGTGCGCGGGGCTAATAGCCTCAGGCCTGTTTCCACTGTCGGGCCAGAAGCTCTGCAGCGCTTCACTAACACACGCCGTAACACGCCTCTCTGGAACAACGGCACACTAACCCCTCACTTCACCAACAAATGGAAGTTTTATCAGAAAACTAATCAGAAAGAAATCACTGGAAACAGCGTGATCGCAAAACAAACATGATAAAAGCGACCGTTTGCTGGCATTTTTGTTGTTTACTTGAATATTTAAAGCCCAAGCATCGATGTTTTACCGCCAGTCAGTCAGTCAGTGAGTATGTCAGTGAGTGAGTGTGTGTGTGTGTGTGTGTGAGTCAGTCAGTGAGTGAGTATGTCAGTCAGTGAGTGAGTGAGTGTGTGAGTGAGTATGTCAGTGAGTGAGTGAGTGAGTGAATGAGTGTCAGTCATTGAGTGAGTGAGTGAGTGAGTCAGTCAGTGAGTATGTCAGTCAGTGAGTGAGTGAGTATGTCAGTCAGTGAGTGTGAGTGAGTATGTCAGGCAGTGAGTGTGTGAGTGAGTATGTCAGTCAGTGAGTGAGTATGTCAGTGAGTGAGTGAGTGAGTGAGTCAGTCAGTCAGTCAGTCAGTCAGTCAGTCAGTCAGTCAGTCAGTCAGTCAGTCAGTCAGTCAGTGAGTGAGTGAGTATGTCAGCAGTGAGTATGTCAGCAGTGAGTGAGTATGTCAGCAGTGACTGAGTATGTCAGCAGTGAGTGAGTGAGTGAGTGAGTGAGTATGTCAGTCAGTTAGTGAGTGAGTGAGTGAGTCAGTCAGTCAGTGAGTGAGTGAGTCAGTCAGTCAGTCAGTGAGTGAGTGAGTGAGTATGTCAGTCAGTGAGTGAGTATGTCAGTCAGTGAGTGAGTATGTCAGTCAGTGAGTGAGTATGTCAGTCAGTGAGTGAGTATGTCAGTCAGTGAGTGAGTATGTCAGTCAGTGAGTGAGTATGTCAGTCAGTGAGTGAGTATGTCAGTCAGTGAGTGAGTGAGTATGTCAGTCAGTGAGTGAGTGAGTATGTCAGTCAGTGAGTGAGTGAGTATGTCAGTCAGTTAGTGAGTGAGTGAGTGAGTGAGTGAGTCAGTCAGTCAGTGAGTGAGTCAGTCAGTCAGTCAGTGAGTGAGTAAGTATGTCAGTCAGTGAGTGAGTGAGTATGTCAGTCAGTGAGTGAGTATGTCAGTCAGTGAGTGAGTATGTCAGTCAGTGAGTGAGTGAGTATGTCAGTCAGTCAGTGAGTGAGCATGTCAGTCAGTAGCCGTGTTTCCACTGTCGGGCCAGTGCGAGTCAGGGCTTTAAACGGGTGCTAATAGCCTCAGGCCTGTTTCCATTGTCGGGCCAGAAGCTCTGCAGCGCTTCACTAACACACGCCCGTAACACGCCTCTCTGGAACAACGGCACACTAACCCCTCACTTCACCAACAAATGGAAGTTTTATCAGAAAACTAATCAGAAAGAAATCACTGGAAACAGCGAGATCACAAAACAAACATGATAAAAGCGACCGTTTGCTGGCATTTTTGTTGTTTACTTGAATATTTATAACCCAAGCATCGATGTTTTACCTCAGGCTTACAATCAAAAGTGATTGTTACATAAAAATTGTCAAAATTGCACATTAGTCACACATAACTAAATTACCGTTAGGTCTATTTCACAAAAGAAAGAGGACACACTTATTCAGTCGAGGCTGTTTCTGTTTATTTGGTAGTTACAGGACATATTTACATCACATTTAGAAAGAATGATGATTTCTACAAATATGCCACCAAAAAATACGACCTGATGAGCGTCAGCATCTCTCCCAGTAGGATAGTTATATCCAGTCAGAGAAACAGAGGAAGCTCCCGAAAAAAAGTTGCTTTATTTTATGATAGTGCGGTATACAGAGGCGAGACGTAGGTTACTGACAGATACAATAAAGACATGATTGTGATAGCCTTTATGATTTGTCTGATTTCTTCAAGCGTTCATATTTACTATAGTAATGGTTAGTGTGCATAGACTTTTGCATCGCGTATATATATTTCTACCTCATGCGGTGATCAGAATCCACATCGGATCACAAACAGAAGGCAATCAAACATGAAAGTGAGTTTTGAGGTAAATGATTTTAAAAGTCTTTAATGCTGACAGAATCATCCGGCGCTGGCGTCTCCCGGCTCAGGCTAACCCCGCCTCTGTTCGTGACCACTCCTCTAGCCCGAGCCGGCCCGCTCTGGACCAAGGTATTTAGCGGGCAGAAAATCCTGGCCGTTGGCCCTGAGGAATCCCTGATCAAGCCCCGATAGTGACAGTGGAAACACGACTGGCCCTGGCCCGACAGCAGAAACGCGGCTAGTGAGTGAATGAGTGAGTGAGTGAGTAAGTGCGTGTGTGAATGAGTGAGTGAATATGTGAATGTGAGTGAGTGAGACTGTGTGTGTGTGTGTGTGTGTGTGAGTGAGTGAGTAAGTGTGTGTGTGTGTGTGGTGGGTGGGTGAGTGAGTGAGTCAGTGAGTGAGTGTGTGAGTATGTAAGTCAGTGAGTGAGTAAGTAAGTGCGTGAATAAGTGAGTGAATATGTGGATGTGAGTGAGTGAGACTGTGTGTGTGTGTGTGTGTGTGTGTGTGTGTGTGTGTGTGTGTGTGTGTGTGTGTGTGTGTGTGTGTGTGAGAGTGAGTAAGTGTGTGTGTGTGTGTGTGTGGTGGGTGGGTGAGTGAGTGAGTAAGTGCGTGTGTGAATAAGTGAGTGAATATGTGAATGTGAGTGAGTGAGACTGTGTGTGTGTGTGTGTGTGTGTGTGTGTGTGTGTGTGTGTGTGTGTGTGTGTGTGTGTGAGTGAGTGAGTAAGTGTGTGTGTGTGTGTGTGTGTGTGTGGTGGGTGGGTGAGTGAGTGAGTCAGTGAGTGAGTGTGTGAGTATGTAAGTCAGTGAGTGAGTAAGTAAGTGCGTGTGTGAATGAGTGAGTGAATATGTGAATGTGAGTGAGTGAGACTGTGTGTGTGTGTGTGTGTGTGTGTGTGTGAGAGTGAGTAAGTGTGTGTGTGTGAATGAGTGAGTGAATATTTGAATCTGAGTGAGACTGTGTGTGTGAGACTGTGTGTGTGTGAGTATGTAAGTCAGTGTGTGTGTACCTCTTTGGTGAACTTCATGGTCTGCAGGGCTAGCTCTCTGGTTGGCGTGAGCACTAGCGCTCTGACTCCTGTCTGCGCCTGCGGGACCTTCAGCTTCTCGAACATCGGAATGAGGAACGCTGCTGTTTTCCCGCTTCCCGTCCTCGCCATGGCAACCACATCCTTCCCATCCAGGATCATGGGAATAGTCTGAGGAAGAGGAACAGACACACGAGTCTTAAAGGGATAGTTCACCCAAAAATGAAAATTAGCCCATGATTTAATCGCCCTAAAGTCATTCTAGGTGTATATGACACTCTTCTCTCAAACGAACACAATCACAGTTATATTAAAAAATGTTCTGGCTCTTCCCAGCTTTATAATGGCAGTTTCTGTTTGGAAGTCCATAAAAGTGCATTTTTATGGACTTAAAAAAAATATACAGCTGATATAGGGGCTAATTTAAATTTTTGGGTAAACTATCCCATAAGTCATAATTTCAACTTTTCATCTAATAATTAACATTTAGTATGTCATAATTTTTAACTTCTAATCTTCTAATTATGATTTACTAAAGCATGATTTATTTGTGGCAAAAATGGGCTTCCTTAGCATACTTTCTATTATATTAGCTTGGCATAAATACATTTTTAGTGCGGGGAAAGAAGCTTACATATGGTTTAAGACTATCAAAACACACATTTATTTTTATCAGATTTTTTATTATTCGAGATATAGCCTAACGATTTAAAGTAAATTCTTGAGTCAGTTTAGACCCAGAAATTAAACTGAGATTTTACACATGAAATTATGCTGACTTTTAAATCTTTTTCTTTTTTACATATACGAGTTCGATTTGTCTCAAAAATACTGTGTAATATTAATATTTAACCTCTTTCCCGAATCTCACACACTTTCAGGACTGAATTTTGTCGGGGAAAAGTGTAATATGCACACACGAAGACACTGTAAATAGACAAAATATAAGATAATAAACTATATCTAATGAACAACAGCAAAAGTGAAAGTTTATGCAAGTAAAATGAACATGTTTGGGAATATTCTAGAGTAATATTAATGTTGTTTTGAGTTTGTTTAATGAGTTTAATGGTTTTATAAACTTGGACTGTTTGTGAGCAGCATGAGTTATAAACTCAAAGTCATTTAATTAAACTCTATTCACTGGTAATTATAAGTTTACATGTTCTGGTAAAATTCACAATGAAATATTCAAATAAAAATGAAGGATATTGAAACGTCTTGCATCACAGTAGTTCTGCTGATATTAGACATTTCAAGGAATTTCTCGATTTTTTTATTAATAAAAAAGGGAGTAATTGTAGAAATAACATGGTATCATTCAAAACTTTAAAAACTCTCATTAATGAGAATTGACTGATAAATATGAAGTTATGACTGTTTTATGACTCGCTTTGAAACAGTAGGAGTGTTAAACTGCTGTGAGTTACTAATACACACACCTGAGAGAGAGAGAGAGAGAGAGAGAGAGAGAGAGAGAGAGAGACACTAACTTATCTTTCTCTCTTCTGATCAACATAATCACACGTTCTCCTGTTTGGTAAAGTTATAGATGGACTTTAATAGGAACACAAGCTCATATTTGAGCAGTTTCTGTAACATTACCTTCCTCTGGATGGGAGTGGGGACTTTATAGCCCTTCTTCATGATGCCTTTATACACCGGATAACTGAGACCTGCACACACACACACACAGTTACTCCAGCGATCGACTGATGAATCGAGTGATAGATAGAGTGATTGAGTGAGTGATTGGTTGAGTGATGGATCGACTGATAGATTGGTTGAGTGAGTGATTGGTTGACTCACCCATGGACTGAAAGCCGCCGGACTTCTTCTTCTTCTTGTTCTGGGCTCTGACCAGCTCTCTGGTGTCCGGCTCCGCGTCAGACACACACTCGGATGAAGCCGGGAAACGAAGGAGTCTTCTGTTGGGCTGAACCACAACACAGTCGGCTCACACATCTATAGCTTATAAACCGTTACAGACTGACGGCCTACAGTGAGATATAACACTACTCTCACGACTCGATACACATCTCGATACTGAGCTCACGATACCATTAGTGCGATACTCCAAGACATATGATAAAAGGTGATCAAAAATGTACTGTTGATTAAAAAGCTAACTTTGATATTACACTGTGTGTGTAAATAGACCTAGTGCTGAAACCCAAAGCAGGACAATAGAGACACCAGAATAACAATATTCATGATTCTGAAGCTGGAAATACTGAATTATTGTAGATGAATATGCTTGATCTCTGTCACTGACTAGATATAGTCACTCACTGACATATGACTAAAATAATGTAGGACACTTTTTAATAAGGCATTTGGCTTTATTAGGAGCCATAAATATCCCCCCTTTGCATTATTATACATTATATTCAACATTATTTATAGTAGTTTAATGTAGTTCAATGTACTAAAACACTGAAAACTGGATTTTTTTTTTTTTTTTTTTTTTTCACACAGTAATTTTAATTCTGGGTCAACTATCCATAATACATATTGTTGCATTGTTTGTATTGCAATATATTGTGACACCCCTAATAAATACGGTTGGTAATTATATGTTTTTGTTGAAGCTACCAGCCCAAATCATGTAATCTTATTTTAAAAACAATCCTGTTAAACAGCAGAATTCCCGGTGAAAAACTACATTACCCATAATGCTGTGCAGAAATTCCACCAATCAGATGCGATCAAATGACTAATAATCGATTATTCGTTTTTAAATGTGTGCTCATTTTTCCAGCAAGGGTCACATATTACACTGAGACATCTAAAGCTAAACTAATACACTTCATGCTGGAACATATGAGCTCGGAACAGAAACTGGATTGAATGTAAACGCGCATCTGTCGTCAAACTGCAACCAAAACATTTCTAACTAATTAATATAACGGACGCGATCTTTTAATAACACATGAACCGATAATAAAACAGCAAATATGTGACAGTATCGTGTTAGTTTGGACTCACTGTCTCATCGTCATCTTTGACTCCTGCAGCCACTTCAAACTCTTCATCATCAGACTCGTGGTCTCTGTGCTTCCTCCTCTTCGTCAGCTTCTTCCTCCTGTGGGCCATGAGTGTGTGTGTGTGTGTGTGTGCTTCTACAATCCGCTGAGATCTACGCGATGGACTGCTGAGGATCCACTGTTTAATCGAAGAGATCAGCGGCTCCGTGAGATGAAAACACCGGAGACACGGGAAACACGTGTGCGTTAGGGGCGGCGCGGAGAGATGACGCACGCACGCAGAGAGATGACGCACGCAGAGAGCACGGCGCTGCAGTTCACGGAGTCGCTACACGGTGGCAGCACTAACTGCGCGTGCACGCGGTCATTCGGGACTGTTTTACGTTTAGCGAATTATTTGTGGCAACATTCCGGCTTTACAAAGAGCTCTGGATATGTCATCACTTCAAAACATCTGCAACGTTTCAACTGGACGAGTAGTGTACATGGTTATAAATAAAACTTAAAAAATAACCTCAAAAGAAAGTTCCGACACATTTGGATACCAAAAAATAACCAAATGTGACCCATATGGCTTAATTTTGAGTAGATGTGCAGTGTTTGCTGGATAATGAAGTTTAGGTTTCGCTGCTGAGGGTTTATGCTTTCATTTATTATCACAATCATATTAGTGAACACGAAAATGCCTACTTGTAAAACAGTAAAGATTTATAATAAGTAACTTGGCAAAAGAAAACCAAAGGCCATAATAGGGATATAGTGACTTTTTTTAGTTTTTTCAGTCAGTGGTATTTGAGCTTCAGCCTCACAAGAAGAAGAAGAAGAAAGTAATTGTGGCTTTTTATCTGACTCCCTTTTTATAAGACTCCCAATTATTTTTGTTTTATTCGGTGGCAGAAACATAATGTTCCTCAGCAGAACCTCATGAACAACATGAGAGCGAGTAAATGATGACAGAAGGATCATTGTTAGGTGAACAATCACTTTAATTCTGAAGAGAAACGTGAAAGAAACCAGTTTATTTAGATGTGTTGTTGAGTATTGATCAGTAATCACAGCATCTGAAACTGAAGGAATCACAGCTCCGTCCGTCTGAAACTGAAGGAATCACAGCTCCGTCCGTCTGAAACTGAGGGAATCACAGCTCCGTCCGTCTGAAACTGAGGGAATCACTGCTCTGTCCGTCTGAAACTGAAGGAATCACAGCTCTGTCCGTCTGAAACTGAGGGAATCACAGCTCTGTCCGTCTGAAACTGAGGGAATCACAGCTCCGTCCGTCTGAAACTGAGGGAATCACTGCTCTGTCCGTCTGAAACTGAAGGAATCACAGCTCTGTCCGTCTGAAACTGAGGGAATCACTGCTCCGTCCATCTGAAACTGAGGGAATCACTGCTCCGTCCGTCTGAAACTGAGGGAATCACAGCTCCGTCCGTCTGAAACTGAGGGAATCACAGCTCCGTCCGTCTGAAACTGAAGGAATCACAGCTCTGTCCGTCTGAAACTGAGGGAATCACTGCTCTGTCCGTCTGAAACTGAAGGAATCACAGCTCTGTCCGTCTGAAACTGAGGGAATCACTGCTCCGTCCGTCTGAAACTGAGGGAATCACAGCTCCGTCCGTCTGAAACTGAAGGAATCACAGCTCCGTCCGTCTGAAACTGAGGGAATCACTGCTCCGTCCGTCTGAAACTGAGGGAATCACAGCTCCGTCCGTCTGAAACTGAAGGAATCACAGCTCCGTCCGTCTGAAACTGAAGGAATAACAGCTCCGTCCGTCTGAAACTGAGGGAATCACAGCTCTGTCCGTCTGAAACTGAAGGAATCACAGCTCCGTCCGTCTGAAACTGAGGGAATCACAGCTCCGTCCGTCTGAAACTGAGGGAATCACAGCTCCGTCCGTCTGAAACTGAAGGAGTCACAGCTCCGTCCGTCTGAAACTGAAGGAGTCACAGCTCCGTCCGTCTGAAACTGAAGGAGTCACAGCTCCGTCCGTCTGAAACTGAGGGAATCACAGCTCCGTCCGTCTGAAACTGAGGGAATCACAGCATCTGAAACTGAGGGAATCACAGCTCCGTCCGTCTGAAACTGAGGGAATCACAGCTCCGTCCGTCTGAAACTGAGGGAATCACAGCTCTGTCCGTCTGAAACTGAAGGAATCACAGCTCCGTCCGTCTGAAACTGAGGGAATCACAGCTCCGTCCGTCTGAAACTGAGGGAATCACAGCTCTGTCCGTCTGAAACTGAGGGAATCACAGCTCTGTCCGTCTGAAACTGAAGGAATCACAGCTCCGTCCGTCTGAAACTGAGGGAATCACAGCTCCGTCCGTCTGAAACTGAGGGAATCACAGCTCCGTCCGTCTGAAACTGAGGGAATCACAGCTCCGTCCGTCTGAAACTGAGGGAATCACAGCTCTGTCCGTCTGAAACTGAAGGAATCACAGCTCCGTCCGTCTGAAACTGAGGGAATCACAGCTCCGTCCGTCTGAAACTGAAGGAATCACAGCTCCGTCCGTCTGAAACTGAGGGAATCAGAGCTCCGTCCGTCTGAAACTGAAGGAATCACAGCTCTGTCCGTCTGAAACTGAAGGAATCACAGCATCTGAAACTGAGGGAATCACAGCTCTGTCCGTCTGAAACTGAGGGAATCACAGCTCCGTCCGTCTGAAACTGAAGGAATCACAGCATCTGAAACTGAGGGAATCACAGCTCTGTCCGTCTGAAACTGAGGGAATCACAGCTCCGTCCGTCTGAAACTGAGGGAATCACAGCTCTGTCCGTCTGAAACTGAGGGAATCACAGCTCCGTCCGTCTGAAACTGAGGGAATCACAGCTCTGTCCGTCTGAAACTGAAGGAATCACAGCCCTGTCCGTCTGAAACTGAAGGAATCACAGCATCTGAAACTGAGGGAATCACAGCTCTGTCCGTCTGAAACTGAGGGAATCACAGCCCTGTCCGTCTGAAACTGAAGGAATCACAGCATCTGAAACTGAGGGAATCACAGCTCTGTCCGTCTGAAACTGAGGGAATCACAGCTCTGTCCGTCTGAAACTGAGGGAATCACAGCTCTGTCCGTCTGAAACTGAAGGAATAACAGCTCTGTCCATCTGAAACTGAAGGAATAACAGCTCTGTCCGTCTGAAACTGAAGGAATCACAGCTCTGTCCGTCTGAAACTGAGGGAATCACAGCTCTGTCCGTCTGAAACTGAAGGAATCACAGCTCTGTCCGTCTGAAACTGAGGGAATCACAGCTCTGTCCGTCTGAAACTGTGGGAATCACAGCTCCGTCCGTCTGAAACTGAGGGAATCACAGCTCTGTCCGTCTGAAACTGAGGGAATCACAGCTCTGTCCGTCTGAAACTGAAGGAATCACAGCTCCGTCCGTCTGAAACTGAGGGAATCACAGCTCTGTCCGTCTGAAACTGAAGGAATCACAGCTCCGTCCGTCTGAAACTGAGGGAATCACAGCTCTGTCCGTCTGAAACTGAAGGAATCACAGCTCCGTCCGTCTGAAACTGAGGGAATCACAGCTCTGTCCGTCTGAAACTGAGGGAATCACAGCTCTGTCAGTCTGAAACTGAAGGAATCACAGCTCCGTCCGTCTGAAACTGAGGGAATCACAGCTCTGTCCGTCTGAAACTGAGGGAATCACAGCTCCGTCCGTCTGAAACTGAGGGAATCACAGCTCTGTCCGTCTGAAACTGTGGGAATCACAGCTCTGTCCGTCTGAAACTGAAGGAATCACAGCTCCGTCCGTCTGAAACTGAGGGAATCACAGCTCTGTCCGTCTGAAACTGAGGGAATCACAGCTCCGTCCGTCTGAAACTGAAGGAATCACAGCTCCGTCCGTCTGAAACTGAGGGAATCACAGCTCCGTCCGTCTGAAACTGAGGGAATCACAGCTCTGTCCGTCTGAAACTGAAGGAATCACAGCTCCGTCCGTCTGAAACTGAGGGAATCACAGCTCCGTCCGTCTGAAACTGAAGGAATCACAGCTCCGTCCGTCTGAAACTGAGGGAATCACAGCTCTGTCCGTCTGAAACTGAAGGAATCACAGCTCTGTCCGTCTGAAACTGAAGGAATCACAGCATCTGAAACTGAGGGAATCACAGCTCTGTCCGTCTGAAACTGAGGGAATCACAGCTCCGTCCGTCTGAAACTGAAGTGTGATGGCTCAAGCCACACAGGATAAATAACCGGCAAGGCAGGGTAACAGCCAGCAATGGTAATACCGCACACAAGCCATGTTTTAGGTACACAGGTAAAGTTATTTTTGCATTTAGCCACACCCCAAACAATTTATGATTTGAATACACTGATCACATAGTTTATTTTAGGTATAATATAGATTTATTTGCTTCAACCATACACTGTTTAAATGGAGTGCACACATTTTTACATTGTAGGGTTATGTAAACATTTTCTGTTTTATTAATCATTGTTTCTTTGTTACCATGTTGGAGAGAGGTCTGTCCTGGGGGAAGAAAGGCGTGGCCAAGGGTGGAGGACTGTTATATCCTGTGACCTGCCAATTAAGCCATACCATGTGCTGCCATGTTACATTTACATTTACATTTATTCATTTAGCTGACGCTTTTTATCCAAAGCGACTTACAATTGCTATATATGTCAGAGGTCGCACGCCTCTGGAGCAACTAGGGGTTAAGTGTCTTGCTCAGGGACACATTGGTGTCTCACAGTGGATTCGAACCCGGGTCTCTCACACCAAAGGCATGTGTCTTATCCACTGCGCCACTACCACCCCCTGTTGGAGGGGGATTTTGGGTTTAGATTGTTTTGCTTTGTATTTGTTTGTATTTGTCGTCCATTTTGTTTTCCCTTTATGTGTAAATTGGTTTGGCCAAGCCACTATATATGTTTCCTTGTGTCTCATTCAGTTAGGTCAGTTTGTTCAGTTTATAGCCTGTTCTGTTGTATGCTGTTTTGAGTATAGTTATATTTTGTTGACCTCTTTTATAGGCGTAGTTGTTAACTTTTTGGTTTCTATTGTTTAGTATTTTTTGGGGTAAATAAAAAAACCCAATTTTTCAACAAGAAATGTCTGTTTTCCTCATTGCCGGACTGTTTGGTCCGTGACAGAAGGAATCACAGCATCTGAAACTGAGGGAATCACAGCTCTGTCCGTCTGAAACTGAAGGAATCACAGCTTCTGAAACTGAGGGAATCACAGCTCTGTCCGTCTGAAACTGAAGGAATCACAGCTCTGTCCGTCTGAAACTGAAGGAATCACACCATCTGAAACTGAGGGAATCACAGCTCTGTCCGTCTGAAACTGAAGGAATCACAGCTCTGTCCGTCTGAAACTGAAGGAATCACAGCTCTGTCCGTCTGAAACTGAGGGAATCACAGCTCCGTCCGTCTGAAACTGAAGGAATCACAGCTTCTGAAACTGAGGGAATCACAGCTCTGTCCGTCTGAAACTGAAGGAATCACAGCTCTGTCCGTCTGAAACTGAAGGAATCACACCATCTGAAACTGAGGGAATCACAGCTCTGTCCGTCTGAAACTGAAGGAATCACAGCTCTGTCCGTCTGAAACTGAAGGAATCACAGCTCTGTCCGTCTGAAACTGAAGGAATCACAGCATCTGAAACTGAGGGAATCACAGCTCTGTCCGTCTGAAACTGAAGGAATCACAGCATCTGAAACTGAGGGAATCACAGCTCTGTCCGTCTGAAACTGAAGGAATCACAGCATCTGAAACTGAGGGAATCGCAGCTCTGTCCGTCTGAAACTGAAGGAATCACAGCATCTGAAACTGAGGGAATCGCAGCTCTGTCCGTCTGAAACTGAAGGAATCACAGCATCTGAAACTGAGGGAATCACAGCTCTGTCCGTCTGAAACTGAAGGAATCACAGCTTCTGAAACTGAGGGAATCACAGCTCTGTCCGTCTGAAACTGAAGGAATCACAGCATCTGAAACTGAGGGAATCACAGCTCTGTCCGTCTGAAACTGAAGGAATCACAGCATCTGAAACTGAGGGAATCACAGCTCTGTCCGTCTGAAACTGAAGGAATCACAGCTTCTGAAACTGAGGGAATCACAGCTCTGTCCGTCTGAAACTGAAGGAATCACAGCATCTGAAACTGAGGGAATCACAGCTCTGTCCGTCTGAAACTGAAGGAATCACAGCATCTGAAACTGAAGGAATAACAGCTCTGTCCGTCTGAAACTGAAGGAATCACAGCTCTGTCCGTCTGAAACTGAAGGAATCACAGCATCTGAAACTGAGGGAATCACAGCTCTGTCCGTCTGAAACTGAAGGAATCACAGCATCTGAAACTGAGGGAATCACAGCTCTGTCCGTCTGAAACTGAAGGAATCACAGCTCAGTCCGTCTGAAACTGAGGGAATCACAGCTCTGTCCGTCTGAAACTGAGGGAATCACAGCTCCGTCCGTCTGAAACTGAGGGAATCACAGCTCTGTCCGTCTGAAACTGAGGGAATCACAGCTCCGTCCGTCTGAAACTGAAGGAATCACAGCATCTGAAACTGAGGGAATCACAGCTCTGTCCGTCTGAAACTGAAGGAATCACAGCATCTGAAACTGAGGGAATCACAGCTCTGTCCATCTGAAACTGAAGGAATCACAGCATCTGAAACTGAGGGAATCACAGCTCTGTCCGTCTGAAACTGAGGGAATCACAGCATCTGAAACTGAGGGAATCACAGCTCTGTCCATCTGAAACTGAGGGAATCACAGCATCTGAAACTGAGGGAATCACAGCTCTGTCCGTCTGAAACTGAAGGAATCACAGCATCTGAAACTGAGGGAATCACAGCTCTGTCCGTCTGAAACTGAGGGAATCACAGCATCTGAAACTGAGGGAATCACAGCTCTGTCCATCTGAAACTGAGGGAATCACAGCATCTGAAACTGAGGGAATCACAGCTCTGTCCGTCTGAAACTGAAGGAATCACAGCATCTGAAACTGAGGGAATCACAGCTCTGTCCGTCTGAAACTGAAGGAATCACAGCATCTGAAACTGAGGGAATCACAGCTCTATCCATCTGAAACTGAGGGAATCGTGAATATGTTCTAAGAACGTGTTTCCTTGTTTATACAAACATTAAAAGAACATTCGGTTACACTTCATTTGGTAACCCTTTATTTTAAGGTGTCATACAGTGTAATTATATACAGTATTTAAGTACTGAGTAATATTCATTGACAACATGTACTTACTATAGGGTTAGGGTAGCATTGGGGTTTGGTTGAGGGTTATTTGCATGTAATTATGCATAATTTACTGTTAATACTATGGTAAGTATAGCCTACGTGTAACATAATTAACAAGGACACTGTAAAATAAAGTGTTACTGAACATTACATTGTATCATTCTTCAAACATTATGGAACGTTACATTTGAATGTTCTCTGAAACTTCTGAAACAAGTGGTGGTGGCGCAATGGATAAGACACATGCCTTTGGTGTGAGAGACCCGGGTTCGAATCCACTGTGAGACACCAATGTGTCCCTGAGCAAGACACTTAACCCCTAGTTGCTCCAGAGGCGTGCGACCTCTGACATATATAGCAATTGTAAGTCGCTTTGGATAAAAGCGTCAGCTAAATGAATGAATGTAAATGTAAGTAACATTCAAAAAACAAGACAATCTAAAATATTTCAGAAAAAAACATTCAATGAATGATGTATAAATAATGTTTTTGTTCTAATGTTTTGAGAACATTATTAAAGATCAGATAACTTTGAATTAACGTAGAGGACCGTTTCTTCATAACTGAGAGAATCTTGCCAGAATGTTCCCTGTTCACTGCATTTCTCAAATGGACTAATAAAACAACTAAACGAGTGATAAAGGAGTGATGAAACGAGTGATAAAGGAGTGATGAAACGAGTGATAGAGTAATAGAGTGATGAGCCCGTCAGTGTCTTCGGCTGTGTGTGTTCAGGCTCAGATCTCTGGCCTCGCTCCAGACTAAACCTCAGAGTAGATGAAGCTCAGAGAACACTGATCAGGAGAGTGTTCTGGTCTCGGCGTTCCTGAATGACCTGATGATGAGGAACACCATTAGATCTGCGTCTCAATCTCACAAACAACACGACAGTAATGCTGGTGTTGACGACAGAAGCACACGCGTGTTCCTTCCCGATGACACATGATGTGCTCTTGATCAGACAGCAGATGATCTTCATAATAAATTACAAAGGCCGGCGATTTCTTCTGGGTTCTGACCTGATTTCACAGAAACTGGCACAAGAAACGAGCGTGAACACACACGATCTCTCTCATTCCCTTTCAAGTGAGTAAACATGCAGACAGGAGGTTTCAGGCATTTACACTCGCACACGATATACAGGGGATTATATTATATTTGGAGGATAAAGCTGCTGGTATTAGTGCCGAAACACCGAATGCCAGATTCATCTCATATTGAGAGATGTTCGTCAAACCCGATGAAATGATCAGATGTGAGGGACTCTGTTCATGAGAGATATAGAGACAGCACGATTATTGAGTGGATCATGACTGTAATGTTCACGTTTAAACATTACCCTGATATATATCTGTGTCAGATTAATTATTAATCTCCGGCTCTTAAAAGCTCAGTCTGATGGTGCTAAAGTTAAACAGAGCAAACAATAAACATCAGGCTAAACCTGTCCATGTCAGGAACATATCAATCACACTCATCTCCTCTAAATCAAGATACTGTTCAGGTCTCGGTCTCTACTGTAAACTCTGATTCCATAATCCACATCTATCATGAATTAAAAACGAGATGTGAATGCATCAAAGTAAAACATGATCTGATTTTAGCGGTAAAAGACTGTAAAAGTGTTACGGTGAAAAACTGTTAATAGGTTAACAGAAAGTTTCCATACTATATATGGTAAATAACTGTGATAGATCTGACCGTACATTTAATGCAATTTTACAGTAATATACCGTTAAATGTACAGTTCTAATGAGTTGTACAGTAGAGTTTTATGTTAAATGTAATGTTGTTAAATGAATGTTTATTGCATTTTTTAAATGTCATGTGTGTTACCATTAGTGTGTGTGTGTGTGTGTGTGTGTGTGTGTGTGTGTGTGTGTAAGACAATGTGCAGCTTCTATATATTAATATTAACTTTCTTGTGTAAAAGCTGCTTGTAATGAGCTTTGATTGATGATGTGACTCTCATCTCCGCTGTGATTGGTGGTTATCAGTGTTTTATAATGGTACAAAACAGATATTAGTACAATAGATTGGTAAATTAACATTATATCATATAATAAAATGATACGCTTTTACTGTAAATTTAAGTCTGTAAAAGCTAAAATGTTGCTACCGTATTTTTTTCTGTACATTTAACAAACATTTTTCTCAGTGTAGTTCATAGAATGTAAAAATGCGCTTCCATTGTGTCATAATAGACAAACCACACATAACCGCAAATTACAATAGCTTTATTACATCATTATTCAGATCATCTCCAGTCGACGGCTCAGTGTTTGTGTTATGAGTGTATTACTTGCATCCCTGTGAGGATGGACACACACTGATGACCGAATGAAAGGTTTCATCCTAGAGATGCACATCATGCGCTGCGAGATCTCTGTTTGAACCTGACAGTCCTCAATCTGAATCACTAAGTGATTACTGTGAATCACGATCAGATCGTTTACACAAAATCAGCTTTAGAGCAGAAAAGCGCAGTGGGTCGTTTCACTAGAGCTCAAAAACTGCCACAAACCCCTCAGATGTAAAGGTTTAGTACGTGATTAGGGGTGTAGGATAGTACAAATAATGCCAGATTGGGCCTATGTGTCAAAAACCACGACATCCAAATATATGGCCTGATCTGACAGACACTGAATCTGAATCCTCATAATCTGCAGTCCGTCACTGATGAGACTGAGCTTCAGTGAAACAGGCCTGAGACTAACACAGAATCAGCCTGAGCGAGTGAAGCGGAGTCACTCCAGTCGGTGCAGGAACGTTCAAGTCAAGTCACCTTTATTTATATAGCGCTTTTGGTAACACTTTATTTTAACGTGTTTATAGTGAACGAGGAAGAGGAGGAAGAGGAAGAGCAGGTGTGTGTAAGAGGAGGAAGAGTGTGTGTGTAAGAGGAGGTGAACGAGGAAGAGGAGGAAGAGGAGGATGAGGAAGAGCAGGTGTGTGTAAGAGGAAGAAGAGTGTGTGTGTAAGAGGAGGTGAACAAGGAAGAGGAGGAAGAGGAGGATGAGGAAGAGTGTGTGTGTAAGAGGAGGTGAACGAGGAAGAGGAGGATGAGGAAGAGTGTGTGTGTAAGAGGAGGTGAACGAGGAAGAGGATGAGGAAGAGCAGGTGTGTAAGAGGAGGTGAACGAGGAAGAGGAGGATGAGGAAGAGCAGGTGTGTGTAAGAGGAGGAAGAGTGTGTGTGTAAGAGGAGGTGAACAAGGAAGAGGAGGAAGAGGAGGATGAGGAAGAGTGTGTGTGTGTAAGAGGAGGTGAACAAGGAAGAGGAGGAAGAGGAGGATGAGGAAGAGTGTGTGTGTGTAAGAGGAGGTGAACGAGGAAGAGGAGGATGAGGAAGAGTGTGTGTGTAAGAGGAGGTGAACGAGGAAGAGGATGAGGAAGAGCAGGTGTGTAAGAGGAGGTGAACGAGGAAGAGGAGGATGAGGAAGAGCAGGTGTGTGTAAGAGGTGGTGAACGAGGAAGAGGAGGATGAGGAAGAGTGTGTGTGTAAGAGGAGGTGAGCGAGGAAGAGGAGGATGAGGAAGAGCAGGTGTGTGTAAGAGGAGGTGAGCGAGGAAGAGGAGGATGAGGAAGAGCAGGTGTGTGTAAGAAGAGGTGAACGAGGAAGAGGAGGATGAGGAAGAGTGTGTGTGTAAGAGGAGGTGAACGAGGAAGAGGATGAGGAAGAGCAGGTGTGTAAGAGGAGGTGAACGAGGAAGAGGAGGATGAGGAGGATGAGGAGGATGAGGAAGACACTAACCTAATTCAGAAAAACTGTAATAATGTTCTAAACTCATGTTAGTTCGGTCAGTAGTTTTATCTGTGGTCTTGAGATTGGACTATCTCAGGTGTTGCTGTCATCACTGTGTCATCACTGTGTCATCACTGTGTCGTCATCACTGTGTCATCATCACTGTGTCATCATCACTGTGTCATCACTGCCTGTGTCTACGAAGACTGTTTCATGGCCGGGAGATATCTATGTCTGGTAATTGTTCTTCAGTCTCTGGCGATTGGCAGATCTGGTAAACAGTGAGCGTTAAGGCCCGTTCACACCAAGCACGATAACTATAAAGATAACGATAAAGATAACTATATATGCGTCCACACCAACGACCGATAACGGTCTTTTTATTCTAAGCACGCGCGCGCCCGCGCTGTCAATGATGGGATAAAAACATCGCCTAGTCAACACCTTTATGTATACAACGCCTCTTTCACTGCAACTTCAGCAATGTTGTCAAAACTAGCGCTGGATAGCCTACCTGAGGTAATTTTGTTACACTATGCTAAACTGCATAATATCTCATCGTTAATACTTCTCACCATTTATTCCCAGGATACGACCGATTGCTTTCCATATATCCATCTTTTTTAACGTATCCTTGAAAAGGGGGTTTGACTTGTCAAACAGTGGAGGATTGTTTTGTACCTCGACGATTAACTTCTCTGCAATGTCATCTGCCATTTTAAATGCGCGAGACCTTTAAATTAGAATGGATTCTGATTGGCTGTCAGTGTTTTATCGTTGGACAGCTGGGAAAAAAAAATCGTTCTGAAAGTGATCCCAACGATATCGTTCCTCATATCTTTATCGTTATAGTTGTGGTGTGAACTCCGTTATTCTTTAACATGGAGAACGATTTTTAGAATTATATCTTTATCGTTATCTTTATCGTTATCGTGCTTGGTGTGAACGGGCCTTAAGGCTCTGTGTCCAACACTCTCCTCTATCAGTGACACACTTCTGGAACAAGAACACATGTGGGCGGGGCTTGATTCTGTCTGTGAGGAATTGATTGGCTGGTTGGATGGTGGTGGTTTTCTATTGACTGATCTCATGTGAGTGACAGGTTATAGCCCCGCCCACATCATCAGAGAAGAGACGGACTCATTCTTTACACTGCAAAACTTTAAAGATCTGATCAAACTCTAAGTAGTGTTGGTGTTTTAAATGAATGTATTTAGGAGGTTTATTCAGCGATATTACGTATTATGTTTTGACTTGAAAAAAAAAAATATAAAAATAATAATATTTTTTTTATTATTGTTTAGGTTATACTCCCATATGAAAAAAAAAAGCCTGCATGGTTCATATACAGCAACCATATATCTTCCTTACTTAAATTCCCGTCTGTGTTTCATGTAATCCCAGTACACGTCCTTCACTAACTCAGAGTGATTATGGCCACTTTAATACTCAATATCACACATACAACTTGTAGAGGAGTTTTGCGTTATATATGAATACTGTAAAAAGTCTTATATGAGTTTTACATGAAATAAGTATGCAATGGTGTACGGTATTAGTAGAAAATATGGAATCATATTAAAGTCAAATTAAAGTGATATATGATTTATACACATTTTGTGTCATGTGTTTATGTGTGTTTCATACAGGTTTCATGTTTTGATGACCAGCATCACTCATATGCAGATGTGTGAACTCTAGGAATGATGGAATGATGATTTATGAGGAATGATGATTCTCCTGCAGTGACACTGTGAGATCGGGTATTTACAGTAATTATGAACTGGGCCTGTTCAACACATCATAACACATTATCCAAATGAAGAAAGTTGAGTCAAATATGTTTCTGGAACAGAGATTAAAATGTTGAAAATTGTCTGGAATATATTGTGTGTGTGTGTGTGTGTGTGTGTGTGTGTGTGTGTGTGTGTGTGTGTGTGTGTGTGTGTGTGACATGATTGGTCTTGTGGTCTGACCAGCTAGTTGTGCCTCAGGCTTGTTACATCTGGCCCGGCACTCTAGCTGCTACCGTAGGCGCACACCAGGCTCAACATCCCTGGTGAGTCGGTACAGTCAGCAGCTACCAACCCCGGGCGGCGGTTAACTAACCCGGAAAACTCAGCTTGTCTGATCTTGGGCGCGTGGAGCCCCTGGTGGAGGAAATTCCACCAAAACGGGTCTTTGGACCTTCCACTGCAACCAGGACCATCTCCAGTCGTCTTGACTACGTCTTGCCACTGGGTACAGATGTGGCTGGTCGAGAGAGTGAGGTTGAATGCTGCGCAAATCACCCTCACTTAAATCCAAGTTCTCTGCGCAAGTCATGGCACTTTTTCTTACCATCGTCATTATCCAAGTCCTGTGGCGATGGGTGAGCGACGAAGCAGCAGGCACGGATATGCTGGAAGCTGTAGCTGCAAACCTGCACGCAGGCGGCTCAGGATATTGGTCGTTCCCTCACTGGACCGAAGCAGCAGTGAAGTCCGGCAGCACCCTGAGTGACTGAGCAGCCCTATTCAGGATCACACTGCTCACCTCCGTTGTGAGGAAAGGGTTAGAAAAGGTACCCTAAACATTGTCTGCTTCAAAACATCCTGGCCAGCCTACCGCAGCTGGCGGGATCCCGTACTTGCGGTCGAAAAACAAAAAGAAAAACAAATAAAACTAAAAAGACCAAAGTGATACCACTCACTGTTGGCGCCTGGAATGTGCGCACCTTGATGGACACATCTGGATCAAAAAGACCTGAGAGACGCACCGCCCTCGTGGGCAGAGAGCTAGCCAGATATAATGTGGATGTTGCTGCCCTTAGTGAGACCCGACTGGCCGATACTGGACAAGTGACTGAAGTGGGTGCAGGTTACACATTCTTCTGGAGCGGACGAGGCCAGGAGGAGAGACGTGATGCTGGTGTTGGTTTTGCAGTAAAAAATCACCTGGTCAACCAACTGGCAAGCCAATCCAAGGGGATAAACGATCGTTTAATGACCTTACAGCTCCACCTATTTGGTAAAAAGGCGGCCACCATCATCAGTGCCTATCAGTGATGCGCGGGTTGATCCGAAATGAGCGGGTGCCTGCGGTCACCCGCGGTTACCCGCGGTTACGAGTCATCCAAAAATATTTTTAATGATATTCGGGTCGCGGTCGGTCGGGTCGTTTGAAATAAAGATGCCAATTAAACCTTTGTAATTTATATAGTTCTAGACACAATTTTGAAATACATAGGCCTACACTTTATTGGCTGAATAACTGGCGCGAAGATGACGCACGAGCTCAGTCTGCAGGTAGAGATGGAGGCGGCAAAAGAAAAGGTGAAGACTGGGGAGTGGAAGCTCCGCAAATACACAAACAGAAAAAGCAAAGTGTGGGAGACATTTGCCGAAGTAATAAAAGATGATGACCAACGTGCTGGCTTTGTCATGTGTACTTCTTGCGATGCTATCTACACATTTGATAGCCACAAAACTGGCACGACCAACATGGCGCGTCACAAGTGCGGCCCCGGTAAGCCATCACAGCCGAATAGAGCAGCGTCAGGCCAACCCAGGCCACAAACTATAGATGCTTTTATGCGCCCTGACCACACGAAAATTCCTCTTCAAGTGAAGAGTAAATTTGTGGATAATTGTGTGGACTTTTGTTGCACAGACCTGCGCCCCTTTGATATTGTTTCGGGGGAAGGTTTTACGAAAGTGGCCCAGGGTCTCATCAACATTGGAGCACGTTATGGCTCAGTCGACGCAAATGGAGTGCTTCCTCATAGGCAGACAGTCTGTGATCGAGCTAAAAAACAGGCCATGGTCGAGAAAGAAGCCTTATCCGAGGTTCTGAAGTCAGCGGTGCGTGACAATGGAGGGGTTGCAATAACGACTGATATGTGGACTGATGATTTTAACAGAAGGTCCTACACTGTCTTAACGTGCCATTATATCACAGAGGATTGGAAGCTGGCAAGCCGTGTTATGTGCACAGTGGAATTCGATTCCACATTGCCCAAAACAGCAATCAACATCCACGAACAGATTAATGAGCAGCTGTGTTCTTACGGGATCTCATTTGATCAAGTGGTGCTCGTGAGTGACCAGGGCTCTAACATTAAAGCTGCCCTAAAAAATTATCACTGGATACCATGTGCAGCCCATGTTCTGAACACAATTCTGAAACATACGTTCAGTGGATCTGACATTGAGGAGGTAACGGAGATGATTGACGCGTGCAAGGGCATTGTCAAATATCTTAAAAAAGCCAGTGCAAGCACAGCTCTCCCATATGGCTTAGTCCAAGATTGTGAGACTCGTTGGAATAGCAAAATTGACATGCTTAAATCTGTGAGCAAGCAATACAGGGAAATTAACGAGCTACTCGAAAGCAGGGGGCAGTCAGAGCGCATGGAAGGCATATATCAAAACACGCTCACAACCGTGATAGATTTCTTGGAGCCTTTCAAGAAAGCATCTGAGGAGTTGCAGGGAGAGGACTACCCGACACTGTATTTAGTGATGCTGTGGTTTTACAATCTGAGCGCACACTGCAGACCAGTCTTTGGAGACCCAGAGTACATGGCTTTGCTCCGTACGCGCGCACTTTCTCTACTCCATCAAAAGTTAATCCTCACAGACACGCACAAAATCGCCCTATTCCTCTGCCCCCGCTACAAAAGTCTCAAAATGATGACCGAGACTGAAAGGAAAAATCTCCACAGAGTCGTTGGCAACCTCATATACCCTGTGTCTCTTGAAGCCGCGGACTCTCCTGAGACTTCAAGCACTACAGCACCACAGACATCTACAGGCGAGGGTAAGTGGCTGCGTTATTAATGATGAATGGGATATTTCAATTTAATGCTGGTAAATGACATTATTGACAAGTGCTATTTTACCTTCCATAGACGTCACTAACGAAAGTCAGAGAGAGAAAAGACCTAGAGTGGACTTCGCTGAATGGGCCGATGATGCCGCTGATGTGGGCCTGACGAACGAATTGGAGCGTTACTGTGCTGCACACTTTACGCTGGATGACTGTGACGAGGACCGGTTGCTTGAATTTTGGGAGAGACAAGCACCCACCTTCCCGAGGCTTCGTGCACTGGCAAGGAGGATCCTCTGCGTTCCAGCATCAAGTGCAGCCAGTGAGCGCACATTCAGCTCCGCAGGTCGTGTCATAGAGGCAAGAAGAAACCGTCTCAACCCAGGGACGGTTGATTCAATATTATTTCTACACAGCGCGAGGAAAGCTAAAAATAAGTAGGCTAATCTTCTGTTTTAGGCCACCTTATAGCCCTTTTAAGCCCAAGTTAGGCTTACTGTATCTGATTTAGGTTCCTGTGTTAGTTTTATGGGTATATTTGTGTAGGCTAAACAATGCAGCCCATTTTATTTTCTTATACAAATGCATATTTTGCGTTTATCTTGTATTAGGCTACTTTTTTTTTTTTTTTTTTTACCAACAAGTGGCACCCTTTAACCTTCTTTTTAAGCCCAGGTTAAGTTTACTGTGTGTTTCAGTTTTCAGTTTTACTTTCAATGGTATTTGTGAACATTTATTTATGGATATTGTAGCCTCAGTCTTTGGCTTAGCCTACCTGTTTTTGTTCGTCTAAAATGCGTTAATAAAAATGTTATTAACATATTCTATGCCTGCATTTTGTGCTTGTGAGACCTTCAAACATCGCATTCATCAATAATATGCATCTAGACAGCTGAAATGGAAAATGATGGGCCGCCAGTTTTGGATGGGCCAGGCCAATTGTGGGTGGGCCTTCAATTAAAAACGTTAAATAAAATAAAATAATAAAAAAACGTTATCCAATCACTGCTTAACCTAATAAAAAATATTGACTAATATAGCCTACTGTTATGTTATATGTGCGTATACATAATATAGATTTTAATAGCTTGATGCTCTTTAAATATTTTGTTGCATTGTTAAAAGTAAATCCGCGATCGCTCTCCATGGTTCTGACCAAAGAAGAGCGCTTTGGAATCTCCATTACGCATCATACGCATCATACCTGGGCTGCATTTTCCGATAACGTTGTCTCTTAGCGCGCTACGAAGACTCTTAAGGTATAACTTAACTAAAGGTATACTACCACTAAAGGTATATCATTGCTAGGCGTCTTCAGGGCTATCATCCACTCGCGAGGCAGAGGCGCTGAAAGGCAGAGGCGCTGGCGCCCTCCTACGGCGCTGTTTTTTGTAAAACATGATTTTGACGACTTCATTAAGTTTTGTTTTATAGAAAACTCTTTTTAAAAGATTTTCGTTTTGTATAAATTGTATCTTAATTTTGATCAATGTTTTATCAATCAATTGCCCGTATTTAATACATAAGAAGCAAATATATAGCAGACAATGTAATAAGGCGTCGGCACGATCACTTGCATTGCATGTGAACTGGAGGGCGCCGAAACTCAGCTTGTGCCTCACAGATTTGAGAAATATAGGCTATATATTACAGAAAGCTTGAAATGTCTACTTTTAAACGAAAATATTCAAACCAAAATAAATAGGCTACTCTCTTCCATATGAAATGTGCATTTCTCTCTGGCGTTCATGGCGAGTCCGCATCGCAAACTTCATCTTTGCAGAGACACAGAAAACACCAGTTTATTACTAAACAATTAAATGTCTTCTTGCTAATTTAGACACATTCATAATCATTACTTAAAAAAAATGCGGGTCAGGAAGCGGGTCGGGTACAATATTTTCTGTTTCTTTTTTTGCGGTCCGAGTTTCGGGCGGGTTAGTTGAAAACGTCGGTCGGGTGCGGGTTGTTTATACATTGACCCGCGCATCACTGGTGCCTATGCCCCTACCATGACTAACTCTGACGAGATCAAAACCAAATTTTATAATGACCTGGAAGTCATTATTGCTGCCACAGCCAGCTCGGATAAACTCCTGATACTGGGTGATTTCATGACACGATCCACACACAAAGGAACGGGAAAAGGAAAGATCCAAGAGCAGTAAAGGTTTATTTGGGTAAATCCAAAATCGTAGTCTTCCAGGCAGAGGTCAAAATCCAAAATCAATCCAAGAAACAAGAACACAAACAGGAAATACAGGGAACGGAAGAGGCGTGACATAAGACAAGGAATCCGTGACAAACACTAGACTGGCAGGGTATATATAACAAGAACTAACAATGAATAACAGGGAACAGCTGGGTACAATGATGACGGGGAACAGCTGAGTGCAATGAACAGTGATTGGTACAGACAGGGATTGTGGGGAATGCAGTTCATGAACAGGATGACACCGTGGAGACGAGGACCTCTAGTGGACACCAGTGATACACAAACAGACACTGTGACATTTCAACGCCAAAGTTGGAAGTGACCATCAATCATGGAGTGGAGTCATAGGTGCACATGGTATTGGGAAAATGTAACAGCAACGGTCTTCTACTGCTGCAAACATGCTCTGAATTTGACCTGCTCATCACCAACACGATATTCCAACTACCAAAGCGCAAGAAAACTTTGTGGATGCATCCTCGTTCACACCACTGGCACTTGATTGACTACGTCATCGTGAGGAGGAGCGACCGGCACGATGTCAGGGTGACCAAGGCAATGTGTGGTGCTGAATGTTGGACTGACCATCATCTCATTATCTCCAAACTTAACATCCGGATTAAGCCTAGCAGACGCCCACAAGGACAAAGACGTGTCAAGCGTCTTAACATCACTCGCCTACAACAGGAACACACCAGACTGGCCTTTGTTGAGGCTTTAGACCATCACCTGGAGTCTCTAAGCTTCGAGCATACAGACGCTGAGGCAGACTGGACTGCTCTCAAGACCGTGCTGCATTCTACAGCCCTTGAATCACTTGGTGTTCCATTACGTACACATCAAGACTGGTTTGATGAGAACGATGCAGAAATTCGAGCACTCCTTGACGAAAAACATCGCCTGCATAAAGCATATCTGAATGACAGCAGCTCAAGTTTAAAGAAAATTGCCTTCCTCAACATTCGCAGGACTGTTCAGCAGAGACTCAGAGTCATGCAAGACGCCTGGCTGTGCGCAAAAGCTGAGGAGATTCAATCCTACGCTGACAGTAACAACACCAAGTGCCTCTATTATGCACTCAAGCAGGTCTATGGTCCGCAACACTCAGGAACTTCACCTCTCCTGAACTTAGATGGAACAACACTCCTTACGGAGAAGGACAAAATACTTGAAAGGTGGGTCGAACACTACAGCGCGGTCCTCAATCGGCCATCATGCATAAATGAGGAGGCAATTGCGAGATTGCCTCAAGTTGAAATAAACCAGTCCTTGGCTGTTCTACCATCCACTGAGGAAACCAACAAAGCCATAACACTTCTCTCATCAGGCAAAGCTCCAGGGTCCGATGCCATTCCAGCAGAAATTTACAAGGCTGGAGGGCCTCGCTTAGTCGAGAAACTGACCGACCTCTTCCAGGCTATGTGGAAATTAGAAGCCGTTCCCAAGGAGTTCAAGGATACTACTATAATCAATCTATATAAAAGGAAAGGCAATCGGCAGGACTGCGACAACCATAGAGGCATCTCCATACTATCAGTCGCTGGCAAAATCTTGGCAAGAATCCTTCTGAACCGCCTAATTGTCCATCTAGACCAGTGTCTGCTACCTGAGAGTCAGTGTGGTTTCAGAAAAGATCGCGGAACCACTGACATGGTATTTACTGCTCGGCAGTTACAGGAGAAATGCCAAGAACAAAATGTTGACTTATATATGGCTTTCGTTGATCTAACAAAAGCATTCGATACAGTCAGCCGGGAGGGCCTATGGAAAATCATGGCCAAGTATGGGTGTCCAGACAAGTTCATTGGCATTGTGCGCAATCTCCATGATGGCATGATGGCCAGCGTCAGAGACCAGCAAGAACTCTCTGATCCATTCCCAATCACAAACGGGGTGAAGCAAGGCTGCGTTTTAGCGCCAACGCTCTTCAGCATGGTGTTTTCTGCCATGCTGCAAGACTCATTCCAGAATTACAACACCGGGATTAACTTCATCTACCATTTTAACGGTGGGCTATTCAATCTGCGGAGGATGCAAGCCAAAACTAGAGTGGAGGAAGTCACTGTTCGAGAACTTTTGTTTGCTGATGACTGTGCTCTGGCTGCTGGCTCAAATAAAGATCTACAGGACAGTATGGACCACCTCTCCTCAGCTTGCAACAACTTCGGCCTAATAATCAGCACAAAGAAGACTAAAGTCCTATACCAACCTGCTCCTGGGAAACCCTACACTGAGCCAACCATCTTTGTGAATGGGCAAAAGCTTTCAGCCGTTGACAAGTTTATTTACCTTGGGTAGTACACTGTCTCGTGCTGTGCACATAGATGAAGTTAACATCAGGATTGTCAAGGCCAGCGCAGCCTTTGGACGTCTACGTGACTCGGTATGGGAAAGGACTGGCATCAAGCAGGAGACAAAACTGAAGGTCTACCGGGCTGTTGTCTTACCAACTCTTCTGTATGGGTGCGAAGCCTGGACAGTCTACCAGCGCCATGCCAAAAAAATTAATCATATCCACTTGAGCTGTCTGAGGAAACTGCTGAGGATCAAGTGGCAAGGCAGAATCCCTGACACGGAAGTCCTCAGCAAGGCAAATATCCCCAGCATCTACACCATGCTTGCGAAGGAACAGCTTAGATGGACTGGCCACGTGACCAGAATGCCCTACGTGAGACTTCCAAAACAAGTCTTCTTTGGCGAGCTGAACAATGGCAAGCGAGCACAAGGTGGCCCCAAAAAGCGCTACAAGGACACACTTAAAGCTTCCTTGAAGAGCTTTGGACTCGACCTGAAAAGCTGGGAATCCCTAGCACAGGACCGACCTGCCTGGAGAAGAAAAGTTCAGGACGGTGCAGTCCTCTGTGAGAGCAGGAGAAGCTCCTGTGCTATCTTGAAGAGGCAGCAGCGCAAATCTACCAAGGAAGGACATATGGCTGCACCTCAGAGCTCTACATCCTCCCTGACCTGTCCAGTGTGCCACAGGGAATTCCGGGCTCAGATTGGCCTCTTCAGCCATCTGCGCACTCATCAAAACCCAACAAAATGACAAACGTGCCATGGGCATCATCAACTTTGATGGACGAACAAGAAGTAGAAGTGTGACATGAACTCAGGTGGTGATTTGCATAAGAATCACTTCAACGTTTAGGAAAGTTTTATGTTTGTATAAGAATAGAACTGTTATATATAAACTTAGTCCTGTGATAAACTTTACAGGATTTGTCACAAATGAAAATGAAATCTGGTGATGCAGGATCTAAAATGGAAACTATTGATATGTGAAATATGCAACTGTGTCTTATAATAAATAGTTTTGTAATATTAGTGTGTGGTTGTGTGTGTAGTGTAGATGTTGTGTTTCTAAGGTTGAGTATAGAGATATAATGATTGACAGGTGCAGGGCTTACACTGATGATAAACTGCACTGTTTACACACGTCTAGATATGCTGGACATTCATATCAAATTAGCATTATTATCCTATATGTTTTTACATTATGAATATCTATATGGCTTTAGTTGTATGGAGGACATAATATATGATTAAAATACATTAATATTATACAATTTATGTGGGTTTTTTTGCAGCATATGTGTCCCTTACGTATTCTGTTAGTGTCACGGAACACTAAACGAGAGACGAGGATTCAAGTGCAGAGGAGATTTAATAAACAAACAAACAAAGTACAAAAACTCAGAACTCAGATATCCAACAGACAGGAACATCAAGGACAGGTAACTCGGACAACGAACCAGCACAAGACTACAAACACAAGGAGGCTAAATAGGGGAACAAACAAAGGAGGGTAACGAGACAGACAGGTGGGACAAATTAACCAATAATCAGATAACAAGATGGGAGGGGCTAGACAATAGACACGAGCACATGGCCCAAAATAACAAAACACTCATGTGCAGCACAAGACAGGACAGGCATGTGACATTACCCCCTCCCTACGGAGCGGCTACCAGACGCTCCATA
>NC_138729.1:447969-505469 GCF_965113295.1 Leuciscus leuciscus | reverse complement strand
CTACTATTAACTAACAAGAAACTCTGATTAACGGATTAGTAAGTAATAGCGCTCAGTTGAATGTGGTCGTTCACTATTAGCTAATCAGCAACTACTATTATTCCTACCTATATACAGGTTCATAATTAACATGAATAATGCATAATTTATAATAAAAGGTAATGGTAACCCACTAGTAATGACTCAAGTGTTACTACATTCGATCATGATCAGCTTTTCAATCAGTGAGTCAGTGAGCGCTTACACACTTCAGTTCCGCTCTCTGGCCGCCTCGTGTGGTTGGGGTGAGATCGCCCTTCTGACAGCCTTTCGCCAAGGACTCAACATTGATATTCGCCAACTCATGGTTGTGTATGACGACTCGATGGGGTTGGAGGACTTCATTCAGAAGGCCATCCGTGTCTTCCAACGATTATCAGCCTGCGCTCCATCACAACCCGTCTCGCATCCTCCGCCCACCTCACCATCTGTCGTCCTTCCAGCAGCTGAACCCATGCAGGTCGACACGTATCATCTCACTCATGCGGAGCGTCAAAGAGGAATACTCAATCAGCTGTGCCTGTATTGTGGGGGAAAAGGTCACATTCCTGTCATGCCAACTGTCTGTCTGTTGTGCACAAACCATCTACCACTCCCGTTCAGCCCCGGTCTGATTCTGAACAACTTGAAGTTCCAGTGTGTTCCACCACCATCGAGAGTCCAGAGACCGAGTGTAAGATCGAGATTCCAGCTGAATACGGGCGTTCCAGGATGTGTTCAGTAAGAAACTGCCAACTCAACTACCACCTCACCGGCCATGGGACTGCGCCATCGACCTGCTACCTGGGGCCATTCTACCCAAAGGCAGTCCATCCCGGAGAAAAGGCCGTGGAGGAGTACATCAGGGAGGCATTACAACAACGCTTCATCCGTCCATCTACATCCCCTGCCACTTCCAGCTTTTTCTTCGTGGCCAAGAAGGACGGAGGCTTATCATCTGAACTCCCTAACAGTTAAATACAGCTATCCCCTTCCCCTGGTCCCGGCAGCCCTGGAACAACTGCGCGGAGCTCGTGTCTTCTCGAAGCTAGACCTGAGGAGTACATATAACCTTATCCACATGGAAGACGGCCTTCGTTATACCATATGGCCTGTCAAACTCTCCTTCTGTGTTCCAGGGTTATATGAACAAAGTTTTCCGTGAGTTCCTCCAACGTTTCGTCATAGTCTACATAGACGACATCTTAATCTACTCAAGAAACCTGGCCGAACACCATTACCATGTCAAGCAGGTTCTCCAAAAGTTACGTGACCATCACCTCTGGCTGAAGCTCGAGAAGTGCGAGTTCCACCGCCCATCAGTCCAGTTCCTAGGGTATGTCATCGACCAACATGGCATCCAGATGGACCAGAGGAAGGTGCACACCATCCGGAACTGGCCCCAACACTGCAGTGTAAAGGAACTTCAACGTTTTCTCGGATTCACTAACTTCTACCGACGCTTCATCCACAGCTACAGTCTGATCAGCTCACCTCACTGCTCAAGGGCCGGCCCAAGTCTCTGTCCTGGAACCCATCTGCCATCGAGGCCATTAAATCCCTCAAGAAAGCCTTCCAGTCCACTCCGATCCTGGTTCACCCTGATCCGGATCTCCCCTTCGTTGTTGAGATGGATGCCTCTACCACTGGGGTCGGAGCGGTACTATCGCAGCAGCAGGGTCTTCCTCCACGCCTCCATCCATGTGCCTTCTTCTCCAAAAAGCTATCCCCGTTGGAGCAAAATGACGACATCGGCAATCGCGAGCTCCTTGCCATCGAGCTGGCACTGAAAGAATGGAGACACTGGCTGGAGGGAGCAAATCACCAGTTTGAGGTAATAACCGTTCATCGGAACCTTGAGTATCTACGCGAAGCCAATCGCTTGAATCCCCGTCAAGCTAGATGGGCCCTCTTCTTCACCCGGTTTGACTTCACCGTAACGTACCGTCCAGGCAATCGAAATGGTAGAGCCGATGTTCTATCTCGCCGTCACCAGCCAGATCCTGAACCCTCAGATCCAGAACTATTCTCCCTCCAGCCATGATCATAAGCCCTATCCAGTGGTCCATCGACGATCAAATCTCTCAAGCTACCCGCTCCGAACTTGCTCCGCCGGGAGGTCCTGAGGGGCTTTGTTATGTTCCACTATCCCTTCGTCAGCCACTCATGGACTTAGCGCACACGTCTCCGGGCTCTGGACACCCAGGTAGTCAATGTACCCTCTCGCTCTTACGTCATCGCTACTGGTGGCCGTCTATGAACCAGGACATCGCCCGATTCGTCAAGGCATGCTCAGTTACCAACACGCCACGGAGCCTCCCTGAAGGGAAGCTGGTTCCGCTCCCAATTACTCATCGTCCACGGTCTCACCTGGGGATAGACTTTATGACCGACCTGCCTCCATCCAACCACCATACTTGTGTGTTAGTCATTGTTGACCGTTTCTCGAAGGCTTGCAAGTTGATCCCTCTGAAGGGCCTGCCTACTGCATTCGAGGCTGCCGAGAAGCTCTTCCAGAATGTGTTCCGTCATTTCGGCCTGCCCGAGGACATTGTATCAGACCGAGGCCCTCAATTCATCTCTGGGGTATGGCAAGCCTTCTTCAAACTCCTAGGAGTCTCTGTCAGCCTCTCATCGGGGTATAGATCGGAAGATCCAAGAGATCGGGAGGTACCTGCGGTAAAACTGCCACCAGAATCAAGACAGCTGGAGCCACTAGCTTCCCTGGGCAGAATACGCCCAAAATTCTCTCAGACAAGCCACAACCGGACTCACCCCATTCCAGTGCATCCTCGGTTATCAGCCTCCGTTAGTCCCCTGGTCAGGCGAGCCGTCGGAGGTTCCAGATGTCAACCATCGGATCCAGCAGAGCGAGAGGATGTGGGACTCCAACGGGCAGTGCGGAGACACAAGAGACATGCTGACGCCCGCAGAACCGCAACCCCACAGTACCAGCCTGGCCAGAAGGTATGGCTCTCGACAAGGAACATCCGTCTCCGCCTGCCCTGCCGTAAGTTGAGTCCCCGCTACGTAGGTCCATTTACGGTGCAGAGGCAGCTCGCCGAGGTCACATACAGGCTGAACCTACCACCCACCTACAAAATCTTACCATCATGTGTCACTCCTCAAACCCTTCACTGAACCTTTGTCTTCTCCCCTCACAGGATCTGGTGGTGATGAGGTACCTCCTCCTCCCGAATTGTCCAGCACCCAGAGGCAGAGATAGACCCTGTCGTCGCACATTCCGGACGTCAGGAGCCGCCCGTGGAGGACGGGGTACTGTCACGGTGACACAACCATCTATCAGCCCATCGTCACCAGATCAGCACCCGTTCACTCTCCCCGGACTACTGATTCAGCGCACCGGCACCTCCTCATCAACCTGCACTATATATACCACACACAACCTGCACACCATCGTCTGGTCTCGTCTAACCACGTACAGACTCATCTCTTGCTACAACTCCCGTTACCAGTCTGAGACTGACCTGCCTGACCACCCGTCTTCAGATGCCCGTTCTCTGTCTTCTGTCGTCTGATCCCGAGCCGTTGTGTGTTCAGCCTGTCCCATCCTTCAACCACCTGCACCTGTGATCATCATATTCCACCCAGCTTAGTCACAGTGCAACTGCTTGAACTTCACATTCACCCTTCCATCGACCAGTGGTTGTTCCCTGCATCCTATTAATAAACTTTGTTTATACGATCACCTGTCTGTTCTCTTCCGTTGTGTGACATTACTACATCTTCTAAAGGAACTACTAATTATTTGGATCAGTATTCAAAAGTGAAAAACATGATAACTACCTAATATTGACTGAAGTCATTGTAAGCTTTTGAGATTTGTGTAAGATTTTGAATAGTAATTCCTTCCGATGGATTTGGTGATGCTTTAGTCATTACTAGTGTGTTCCCATGATCTTCACTTTAGATGCTGGTCCAAATAACTAGTAGTTCCTTTAGAAAGATGTAGTAACACTTGATTCATTACTAATGGGTTACCGTTACCTTATATTAATATTAATTATGAACCTGTGTATAGTAGTTCTCAGTGAGGTATGAATAATAGTAGTTGGTGATTAGCTAATAGTGAAATACCACATTCAACTGAGCGCTATTACTTACTAATTCGTTAATCAGAGTTTCTTGATAGTTAATAGTAGTTACTAGAATGTTAATAGTGCGTTACTCATTTGTTCCTGTGTAGTTATTCATTAATGAAGGAACAGTATTCTCAAGTGTTACCATTTTGGTTAATTTTATTAATTAAACAGCTCATAAACATTTACCACTAGAAAAAAAAAATGAAAAAATGAAAGTATTCTGCAGTCATTTAAGACATTTCTCCTTATATAGAACCTTTTTGGTTGAGTCTAGAACCCTAGAGTTCTATATAGAACCCCACTGATCCTTGTGTGAACTGTATTGTGTATAATTGTTTATTCTTATTATTTTCACGGTAACACTTTACAATAAGGTTTATTAGTTAATTTATTAACTATGAACTAACAATGATCAATACATTTGTTACAGTATTTATTCATCTTTGTTAGTTAGGGTTAGGGTTAGTTAGTTCATAGAAAAACAGCTATTCATTGTTTGTTCATGTTAGTTCAGTTCATGTGAGTGTTTGTTATGGAGAGGAATGGACTGTGAGTTTGCGGAGACCTTGAGTGTTGTGTTCTCAGTGTGTCTGTGTTTGTGTGTTGGTGGTGTTGTGTTGTGTTCTCAGTGTGTCTGTGTTTGTGTGTCGGTGTTGTGTTGTGTTGTGTTGTGTTCTCAGTGTGTCGGTGTTTGTGTGTCGGTGTTGTGTTGCGTTCTCAGTGTGTCTGTGTTTGTGTGTCTGTGTTGTGTTCTCAGTAGTGTTGCACGGTGTACCGATACTTCAAAAGTATCGCGATACTCGGAAATGAAAAACGTCACGATACCTAAATTTATCAGTATCGATACTTAAATTTTTTTTTTGAAAAAACGCCTCCCTATGGACGTCTGTGTTTTTTTCCTGACGCACGCAGCAAAGAACCTGCCGCTGTCAGTGTCATGTGACAAAACACTACAGCGAGATGGCTGCATGTGCGAGGACAAGTGGTCCACGACTCGTAGAAAAAGATGACGCGAGGAGTGACATATGGAAGTACGTTGCCTACCTTGCTCTGTTGCACGGTGCACCGATACTTCAAAAGTAAATAGGAAATGAAAAACGTCACGATTCCTTAATTTATTAGTATCATACTTCTAAGAATGACCACGTTCCAGATTTGTAAGGCCGGCGACACACTGTCTGCGTGTCGTGTCCGTTTTTATTTCGGCTCCCATGTTAACTGCCTGCGTGACACACGCGTCTGGGCGCAGCTCGAGACGCGCGGAAAACGCGTGTATGCTATAAATAGAACCGACGCCTATTTTTCACGCGACACGCAAGCTGTCACGGTGTGGGTTTTGTCTTGTTCCTTGTTAGTGTCTGTCATATTATTCCCTGCTTGTCATGTGATCCTGCCATGTGTCTTGTCATGTTCAGTTGTTCCCCGTTATGTTGATTAGTCTTCACAGGTGTTTCAGTTTACCACGCCCCCTTGTTATCTTGTTTAGCTTGTGTTCCCTGTGTATATATACCCTGTCTGTTTTAGTATGTGTCACGGAGTCCTTGTGTATTTATCATGCCACTTCTGTTTCTTCTGTGTTCCTGTTTATGTTCTTGTTTTGGATGGATTATGATATCGACTATTGCCTGGACTGGATTTTGAGTAACGGATTTCCCTATTAAACATTTCATACTGCACCCTTGGATCTTTCCCTTCTTCCCAAGTGTGGATCGTGACAGAAGGACTCCGTCATGTCAAGATCCAGCAGTATGTTTACCAGTGCCTCTTCCCCAGCCACCGAGCGGGAGAGGGGGCAAGGTTTTGAGGGGACCCGATTGGTCATTTTTCGCGGGACCCGTGGAGGCCGCAGTAGAGGAGGTGGACGAGAGAAAGACCAACACCACTCTCCACTCTGGCCCCTCTTCGACCCTGGGTTGGTGGTTTCCAGCCCAGTTCCGGTGGTCCCAGTTCCAGTGGTCCCGAGGCCGGTGGTCCCGAGGCCGGTGGTCCCGAGTAAGGTGGTCTCTGTTCCGGTGGTCCCAGTGCCGGGGGTCCCAGTGCCGGGGGTCCCAGTGCCGGGGGTCCCGAGTAAGGTGGTCTCTGTTCCGGTGGTCCCAGTGCCGGGGGTCCCAGTTCCAGTGGTCCCGAGTCCGGTGGTCCGAGTTCCGGTGGTCCCAGTCTCGGAGGTCCCCGTGCAGTCTGAGATAGACAGAGCAGCTGAAACTCTGTTGGATTACTTTGAAAGACTACATCAGATCCTGGAGAGTGCCAAGACTGTCCACGGCACGCCTGCCGAGCCTGTGTCTTCGGACAAGATGGCCGCCGCTGAGCCTGTTCACGTCATGCCTGCCGAGCCTGTGTCTTCGGACAAGATGGCCGCCGCCGAGCCTGTTCACGTCACGCCTGCCGAGCCTGTGTCTTCGGACAAGATGGCCGCCGCCGAGCCTGTTCACGTCACGCCTGCCGAGCCTGTGTCCCCTGACAAGATGGCCACCGTCGAGCCTGTGTCTGTTCCTGAGCCTGAGCCGGTGGCGTCTGTTCCTGAGCCTGAGCCGGTGGCGTCTGTTCCTGAGCCTGAGCCGGTGGCGTCTGTTCCTGAGCCTGAGCCGGTGGCGTCTGTTCCTGAGCCTGAGCCGGTGGCGTCTGTTCCTGAGCCTGAGCCGGTGGCGTCTGTTCCAGTGCCTGAGCCGGTGGCGTCTGTTCCAGTGCCTGAGCCGGTGGCGCCAGTTCCAGTGCCTGAGCCGGTGGCGCCAGTTCCAGTGCCTGAGCCGGTGGCGCCAGTTCCAGTGCCTGAGCCGGTGGCGCCAGTTCCAGTGCCTGAGCCGGTGGCGCCAGTTCCAGTGCCTGAGTCGGTGGCGCCAGTTCCAGTGCCTGAGTCGGTGGTGCCAGTTCCAGTGCCTGAGTCGGTGGTGCCAGAGCCGGTGGTGTCTGTTCCCGAGCCGGTGGTGTCTGTTCCCGAGCCGGTGCCTGTTCCCGAGCCGGTGGTGTCTGTTCCCGGGCCGGTGGTATCTGTTCCCGAACCGGTGGTGCCTGTTCCCGAGCCGGTGGTGTCGGAGCCGGTGGTGCCTGTTCCCGAGCCGGTGGTGTCGGTTCCCGAGCCGGTGCCTGTTCCCGAGCCGGTGGTGTCTGAGCCGGTGGTGTCTGTTCCCGAACCGGTGGTGTCTGTTCCCGAGCCGGTGGTGTCGGAGCCGGTGGTGCCTGTTCCCGGGCCGGTGGTATCTGTTCCCGAACCGGTGGTGTCTGTTCCCGAGCCGGTGGTGTCGGAGCCGGTGGTGCCTGTTCCCGAGCCGGTGGTGTCGGTTCCCGAGCCGGTGCCTGTTCCCGAGCCGGTGCCTGTTCCCGAGCCGGTGGTGTCTGAACCGGTGGTGTCTGTTCCCGGGCCGGTGGTGTCTGTTCCCGAGCCGGTGGTGTCGGAGCCGGTGGTGCCTGTTCCCGAGCCGGTGCCTGTTCCTGAGCTGGTGCCTGTTCCCGAGCTGGTGCCTGTTCCTGAGCTGGTGTCTGTTCCCGAGCCGGTGGTGTCTGTTCCTGAGCCGGTGGTGTCTGTTCCTGGGCATGTGGTGTCTGTTCCCTGGCCGCCCGAGGGAAGGTCTCCGCCCTGGCCGCCCGAGGGAAGGTCTCCGCCCTGGCCGCCCGAGGGAAGGTCTCCGCCCTGGCCGCCCGAGGGAAGGTCTCCGCCCTGGCCGCCCGAGGGAAGGTCTCCGCCCTGGCCGCCCGAGGGAAGGTCTCCGCCCTGGCCGCCCGAGGGAAGGTCTCCGCCCTGGCCGCCCGAGGGAAAGTCTCCGCCCTGGCCGCCCGAGGGAAAGTCTCCGCCCTGGCCGCCCGAGGGAAAGTCTCCGCCCTGGCCGCCCGAGGGGAAAGTCTCCGCCTTGGCCGCCCGAGGGAAAGTCTCCGCCCTGGCCGCCCGAGGGAAAGTCTCCGCCCTGGCCGCCCGAGGGAAAGTCTCCGCCCTGGCCGCCCGAGGGAAAGTCTCCGCCCTGGCCGCCCGAGGGAAAGTCTCCGCCCTGGCCGCCCGAGGGAAAGTCTCCGCCCTGGCCGCCCGATGGACTGTCTGCTCTGCCCTGGCCGCCCGATGGTCTGTCTGCTCCGCCCTGGCCGCCAGATGAACTGTCACTCCCTGTCCCCGTTTCCCTCCATGGACCTGGCCCCCCTTCCCTCCCCCTGATCCTCCACCACTCCACCTCCCGCCTGGATTTTTGTTTGGTCTGTCACGTCTTGTAGCGTCTGGTAGCCGCTCCGTAGAGGGGAGGTTATGTCACGGTGTGGGTTTTGTCTTGTTCCTTGTTAGTGTCTGTCATATTATTCCCTGCTTGTCATGTGATCCTGCCATGTGTCTTGTCATGTTCAGTTGTTCCCCGTTATGTTGATTAGTCTTCACAGGTGTTTCAGTTTACCACGCCCCCTTGTTATCTTGTTTAGCTTGTGTTCCCTGTGTATATATACCCTGTCTGTTTTAGTATGTGTCACGGAGTCCTTGTGTATTTATCATGCCACTTCTGTTTCTTCTGTGTTCCTGTTTATGTTCTTGTTTTGGATGGATTATGATATCGACTATTGCCTGGACTGGATTTTGAGTAACGGATTTCCCTATTAAACATTTCATACTGCACCCTTGGATCTTTCCCTTCTTCCCAAGTGTGGATCGTGACACAAGCCTGTTGGAAGCGTTTCCAGGCAAAATAGAATAGGAAAAGATGTTTCTATGTCATTTTGACACGAATACATATTAATAAATGACATTTTGATGTTTGAAAGTTTTGACATAAATACAATATAAATGTAATTTAAAAAAAATATTATCGATTTTCAAATATTGCACCTCTCAATACAGAACGAATTATTCTGTAGCCTATTGTTGTCTTTGCTGCTATATATTTATGTTTAACATGAAGTATAGGCCTTCCACAACTCTCTCCCCACATATGTCAAATATATCACCAATGAGGCTTATCATATGTTACCAATATTAAACATTGTTTAATATAATCGCTGTTCATATTTTTATTCAAAGTTCAGAATCAAGATAAAGCTCTTATGTTTCTTATGATAAATGAGATAATGCTGCTAAATTTATCTTTTTTTTTTTTCTTGAATGTCATTGCTCTAATTTATTTTTTATATTTCATATTTCATATTTTGTTCAAATGTTTAATATATCTGCTGTTCATATGTTCATTTATTAGTGTGTTATATGATTAGAATGTTGTCCCGGTTTTAAAATAAAGCACAGCAGTGATATTTGAGAGTGTTTCTCCCTTTTCAGGAAAAGTATCGAAAAAGTATCGAAATCGCAATACTTGACTTGGTATCGGTATCGAAACAATAATTTTGGTATCGTGACAACACTAGTTCTCAGTGTGTCGGTGTTTGTGTGTCGGTGTTGTGTTGTGTTGCGTTCTCAGTGTGTCTGTGTTTGTGTGTCGGTGTTGTGTTGTGTTCTCAGTGTGTCGGTGTTTGTGTGTCGGTGTTGCATTCTCAGTGTGTCTGTGTTTGTGTGTCGGTGTTGTGTTGTGTTCTCAGTGTGTCGGTGTTGTGTTGTGTTCTCAGTGTGTCGGTGTTTGTGTGTTGGTGTTGTGTTGTGTTCTCAGTGTGTCTTTGTTTGTGTGTCGGTGTTGTGTTGTGCTGTGTTCTCAGTGTGTCGGTGTTTGTGTGTCGGTGTTGTGTTGCGTTCTCAGTGTGTCTGTGTTTGTGTGTCGGTGTTGCGTTCTCAGTGTGTCTGTGTTTGTGTGTCGGTGTTGTGTTCTCAGTGTGTCGGTGTTGCGTTCTCAGTGTGTCTGTGTTTGTGTGTCTGTGTTGTGTTCTCAGTGTGTCTGTGTTTGTGTGTCGGTGTTGTGTTGTGTTCTCAGTGTGTCGGTTTTGTGTTCTCAGTGTGTCGGTGTTGTGTTCTCAGTGTGTCTGTGTTTGTGTGTCTGTGTTGTGTTCTCAGTGTGTCTGTGTTTGTGTGTCGGTGTTGTGTTGTGTTCTCAGTGTGTCGGTGTTGTGTTCTCATTGTGTCTGTGTTTGTGTGTTGGTGTTGTGTTCTCAGTGTGTCTGTGTTTGTGTGTCGGTGTTGTGTTGTGTTGTGTTCTCAGTGTGTCGGTGTTTACTTACTAATTCGTTAATCAGAGTTTCTTGATAGTTAATAGTAGTTACTAGAATGTTAATAGTGCGTTACTCATTTGTTCCTGTGTAGTTATTCATTAATGAAGGAACAGTATTCTCAAGTGTTACCATTTTGGTTAATTTTATTAATTAAACAGCTCATAAACATTTACCACTAGAAAAAAAAAATGAAAAAATGAAAGTATTCTGCAGTCATTTAAGACATTTCTCCTTATATAGAACCTTTTTGGTTGAGTCTAGAACCCTAGAGTTCTATATAGAACCCCACTGATCCTTGTGTGAACTGTATTGTGTATAATTGTTTATTCTTATTATTTTCACGGTAACACTTTACAATAAGGTTTATTAGTTAATTTATTAACTATGAACTAACAATGATCAATACATTTGTTACAGTATTTATTCATCTTTGTTAGTTAGGGTTAGGGTTAGTTAGTTCATAAAAAAACAGCTATTCATTGTTTGTTCATGTTAGTTCAGTTCATGTGAGTGTTTGTTATGGAGAGGAATGGACTGTGAGTTTGCGGTGACCTTGAGTGTTGTGTTCTCAGTGTGTCTGTGTTTGTGTGTCGGTGTTGTGTTGTGTTGTGTTGTGTTCTCAGTGTGTCGGTGTTTGTGTGTCGGTGTTGTGTTGCGTTCTCAGTGTGTCTGTGTTTGTGTGTCGGTGTTGTGTTGTGTTCTCAGTGTGTCGTGTTATGTTGCGTTCTCAGTGTGTCTGTGTTTGTGTGTCGGTGTTGTGTTGTGTTCTCAGTGTGTCGGTGTTTGTGTGATGGTGTTGTGTTGTGTTCTCAGTGTGTCTGTGTTTGTGTGTCGGTGTTGTGTTGTGTTCTCAGTGTGTTGGAGTTTGTGTGTCGGTGTTGTGTTGCGTTCTCAGTGTGTCTGTGTTTGTGTGTCGGTGTTGTGTTGTGTTCTCAGTGTGTCGGTGTTTGTGTGTCGGTGTTGTGTTGTGTTGCGTTCTCAGTGTGTCTGTGTTTGTGTGTCGGTGTTGTGTTGTGTTCTCAGTGTGTCGGTGTTTGTGTGATGGTGTTGTGTTGTGTTCTCAGTGTGTCTGTGTTTGTGTGTCGGTGTTGTGTTGTGTTCTCAGTGTGTTGGAGTTTGTGTGTCGGTGTTGTGTTGCGTTCTCAGTGTGTCTGTGTTTGTGTGTCGGTGTTGCGTTCTCAGTGTGTCTGTGTTTGTGTGTCGGTGTTGTGTTGTGTTCTCAGTGTGTCGGTGTTGTGTTCTCAGTGTGTCTGTGTTTGTGTGTCGGTGTTGTGTTCTCAGTGTGTCTGTGTTTGTGTGTCGGTGTTGTGTTCTCAGTGTGTCTGTGTTTGTGTGTTGGTGTTGTGTTGTGTTCTCAGTGTGTCTGTGTTTGTGTGTCGGTGTTGTGTTGTGTTCTCAGTGTGTCGGTGTTTGTGTGTTGGTGTTGTGTTGTGTTCTCAGTGTGTCTGTGTTTGTGTGTCGGTGTTGTGTTGTGCTGTGTTCTCAGTGTGTCGGTGTTTGTGTGTCGGTGTTGTGTTGCGTTCTCAGTGTGTCTGTGTTTGTGTGTCGGTGTTGCGTTCTCAGTGTGTCTGTGTTTGTGTGTCGGTGTTGTGTTCTCAGTGTGTCGGTGTTGCGTTCTCAGTGTGTCTGTGTTTGTGTGTCTGTGTTGTGTTCTCAGTGTGTCTGTGTTTGTGTGTCGGTGTTGTGTTGTGTTCTCAGTGTGTCGGTTTTGTGTTCTCAGTGTGTCGGTGTTGTGTTCTCAGTGTGTCTGTGTTTGTGTGTCTGTGTTGTGTTCTCAGTGTGTCTGTGTTTGTGTGTCGGTGTTGTGTTGTGTTCTCAGTGTGTCGGTGTTGTGTTCTCAGTGTGTCTGTGTTTGTGTGTTGGTGTTGTGTTCTCAGTGTGTCTGTGTTTGTGTGTCGGTGTTGTGTTGTGTTGTGTTCTCAGTGTGTCGGTGTTTGTGTGTCGGTGTTGTGTTGTGTTCTCAGTGTGTCTGTGTTTGTGTGTCGGTGTTGTGTTGCGTTCTCAGTGTGTCTGTGTTTGTGTGTCGGTGTTGTGTGTGTTGGTGTTGTGTTCTCAGTGTGTCGGTGTTTGTGTGTCGGTGTTGTGTTGTGTTCTCAGTGTGTCGGTGTTTGTGTGTCGGTGTTGTGTTGTGTTCTCAGTGTGTTGGTCTTGTGTTCTCAGTGTGTCTGTGTTGTGTTCTCAGTGTGTTGGAGTTTGTGTGTCGGTGTTGTGTTCTCAGTGTGTTGGAGTTTGTGTGTCGGTGTTGTGTTGTGTTCTCAGTGTGTTGGTGTTGTGTTCTTAGTGTGTCGGTGTTGTGTTCTCAGTGTGTCTGTGTTGTGTTCTCAGTGTGTCTGTGTTTGTGTGTTGGTGTTGTGTTCTCAGTGTGTTGGTGTTGTGGTCTCAGTGTGTCGGTGTTGTGTTCTCAGTGTGTCGGTGTTGTGTTCTCAGTGTGTTGGTGTTTGTGTGTTGGTGTTGTGTTCTCAGTGTGTCGGTGTTGTGTTCTCAGTGTGTTGGTGTTTGTGTGTCGGTGTCGGTGTTGTGTTCTCAGTGTGTCGGTGTTTGTGTGTTGGTGTTGTGTTCTCAGTGTGTCGGTGTTTGTGTGTCGGTGTTGTGTTCTCAGTGTGTCGGTGTTGTGTTCTCAGTGTGTTGGTGTTTGTGCGTTGGTGTTGTGTTCTCAGTGTGTCGGTGTTTGTGTGTCGGTGTTGTGTTCTCAGTGTGTTGGTGTTTGTGTGTCGGTGTTGTGTTTTCAGTGTGTCGGTGTTTGTGTGTTGGTGTTTGTGTGTTGGTGTTGTGTTCTCAGTGTGTCAGTGTTTGTGTGTCTGTGTTGTGTTCTCAGTGTGTCGGTGTTGTGTTCTCAGTGTGTTGGTGTTTGTGTGTTGGTGTTGTGTTCTCAGTGTGTTGGTGTTGTGTTCTCAGTGTGTCGGTGTTTGTGTGTCTGTGTTGTGTTCTCAGTGTGTCGGTGTTGTGTTCTCAGTGTGTTGGTGTTTGTGTGTCTGTGTTGTGTTCTCAGTGTGTCGGTGTTGTGTTCTCAGTGTGTTGGTGTTTGTGTGTTGGTGTTGTGTTCTCAGTGTGTTGGTGTTTGTGTGTTGGTGTTGTGTTCTTAGTGTGTCGGTGTTGTGTTCTCAGTGTGTTGGTGTTTGTGTGTCTGTGTTGTGTTCTCAGTGTGTCTGTGTTGTGTTCTCAGTGTGTCTGTGTTGTGTTCTCAGTGTGTCGGTGTTTGTGTGTCTGTGTTGTGTTCTCAGTGTGTCGGTGTTGTGTTCTCAGTGTGTCGGTGTTTGTGTGTCGGTGTTGTGTTCTCAGTGTGTCGGTGTTTGTGTGTCGGTGTTGTGTTCTCAGTGTGTCGGTGTTTGTGTGTCGGTGTTGTGTTCTCAGTGTGTCGGTGTTTGTGTGTCTGTGTTGTGTTCTCAGTGTGTCTGTGTTTGTGTGTTGGTGTTGTGTTCTCAGTTTGTCGGTGTTTGCGTGTCGGTGTTGTGTTCTCAGTGTGTCTGTGTTGTGTTTTCAGTGTGTCTGTGTTGTGTTCTCAGTGTGTCAGTGTTTGTGTGTCTGTGTTGTGTTCTCAGTGTGTCTGTGTTGTGTTTTCAGTGTGTCTGTGTTGTGTTCTCAGTGTGTCGGTGTTTGTGTGTCGGTGTTGTGTTCTCAGTGTGTCTGTGTTTGTGTGTCTGTGTTGTGTTCTCAGTGTGTCTGTGTTTGTGTGTCTGTGTTGTGTTCTCAGTGTGTCTGTGTTGTGTTCTCAGTGTGTCTGTGTTTGTGTGTCGGTGTTGTGTTCTCAGTGTGTCGGTGTTTGTGTGTCGGTGTTGTGTTCTCAGTGTGTCTGTGTTGTGTTCTCAGTGTGTCGGTGTTTGTGTGTCGGTGTTGTGTTCTCAGTTTGTCTGTGTTGTGTTCTCAGTGTGTCGGTGTTGTGTTCTCAGTTTGTCTGTGTTGTGTTCTCAGTGTGTCGTGTTTGTGTGTCGGTGTTGTGTTCTCAGTGTGTCTGTGTTGTGTTCTCAGTGTGTCGGTGTTTGTGTGTCGGTGTTGTGTTCTCAGTTTGTCTGTGTTGTGTTCTCAGTGTGTCGGTGTTTGTGTGTCGGTGTTGTGTTCTCAGTGTGTCTGTGTTGTGTTCTCAGTGTGTCGGTGTTTGTGTGTCGGTGTTGTGTTCTCAGTGTGTCTGTGTTGTGTTCTCAGTGGACGGCCTGCAGTGTTACGGGTGTAACGTGTTGCACGGGCAGAAGTATGTGGACGTGGGCTGTGGGCGTCCCGAGGTCATCACGTGCACACACTCGCACAAGGGCTTCAAGCACCGCTTCTGCATCAAGACCGAGAGCAGTGAGTCAATGCCCAAACTCAGGAACACACACTGACCCACATATGCAAAGATTACAGCGCTTAATCTTCTGCTGTTCTCTGCACATTCAAACACTCAGCAGGAAATGACCTCCGCAATATCTGACATCTGTGTGGTGTATCGACACGCAAACATATTGGAAAATATTGCTCAGAAATTACTAGCACATTTCTCCAATAATGACAACGTTGAATTAAATGTAAAATTTTGAAGTAGAAAGACTAAAGTAGTATTGTGTAAAACATACCCCAATAATTTTATTATTCATTATAATTTATATTAGTCATTTTACAGTGACCAGCCCAAAATAGAGACCTCACTCTCACTGTAAAAACATATTTTACATTAGAACACTAAACTTAATTTACTGTGTTTTTTCAGTTGATTTGTCCAATGTATTTGAGTTAAAAAAGTTTTCTCAACTTTTGTGAAGCAAGCAAAACTCCAAAAAGCCAGTGCAAAAAGAAATTATTTTTGCATAGTAAATGTTTCTACTTGTTTCAGAATGTTCAGAGAAAGTAACATTCCCATAATGTTTGAAGAATGTTAAAATGTAATGTTCCCTTAACGTTCATATAACCAAGAAAAAACTCTTTTAAAAACTGGATGTTTTAAACGTTTAGAGAACATTCAGAAAAAAAGTTTGTTGCATTACTTTGTAAATCCCAAATCAGCCTCGACCAGTTGAACAATACAAGGATAGACATAAAACTGCTCTGTTCATTCTTTCAAATGAATATAAAATGGCATACATAATTCTTAAACTGACCAAAGTATTTAAAGGGAGAAGGTTACATTAAAAACATACTTTTTAACATTACATTTTGATGAAAATGCCACTATTGTTTAAAAGAGAATTGTTGGTTTTAATGCAATCACATCAGAAGTAACTAATTAAATTACACAAATAATCCCTTTACTTTTTCAAGGGAAAAGTAACTACAGCGATGTGATGATGTGTGGTGTGATTTTATATCCGTGTGCTGCCAGAATCACACGCGTCCTTAATGGAAACGTCAGCGAAACGTTCTCAGAACATATATCTGTCAGCTGGGACTGTATGTTGACTGTAAATTGGCCAAACGGTCACTATTCTACCAGCTGAAACACTTGTAAATGCAGCTGGTGATCATGTGTTCCTTCAAATATGAGTCGATTCACAGAGAATCCAAGATTTTTCTGTGTTCAGAAACACATCAGTCTCAGTCTGTTAACATTAGACTGGTCAGTCCTGAAGCGCGCTGACGTCCACGTCAATCTCCTGTCTGAAGCAAAGGGCTGACGCAGCGTTGGCTCAGGGGAACCGAGAGCTGGAGGAGTGCTGATGAACACACACCGGTGTTTCTTTAATCCCAGCGTTTACTCCACTGAAGCGTTGCGTAACACCTTTACAGTCCTGCTCACTGTACAAATGATATATGACCAATAATTCACAGCAATTCCAAAATACTGAACCCATTTCAGCTTCGTTTTATACAATTAAACAGACAAGAATTTTTAAAAATGACTTGCAGCCATTTGATTAAACTTAACGAAGGCACGAACTGAACTTACATTTTTAAATTGAATTATGAAGATTTTTTTACAGTGATGCTATCAGCTGCTAAACAAGGACATTATAGTGCACTAAAACTAAAAATAGCATGAAAACAACTAAAACTTAGCAAGTCTAAATGAACTGGTCCGTTGATATGTAGTTCATGTCAAGAACACTGCTGATCCTTCAATTATCTCAGAAGTGTCTGTTCATGAACAGTTGTAGCAAACACACACGTGCAATGTCTAAAAATATCTAAAATATCTTTTAAAGACCGGATGCAGTGGCGCTCCAACTAATTATGTCCGTACCACACTGGACTAGCAGCACGAGTTAAAGACGAGTCCAGCTTCCTTTAAGAACATTTAGCAAAAACGCCAAGAGCGATGGCATCAGTAACACCATCAGTAACATCATCAGTAACACCATCAGTAGTAAAACCATCAGTAACAACATTAGTAACATCAGTAGTAACATCATCAATGACAACATTAGTAACAACAGTAGTAAATAAGTAACACCATCAGTAACACCATCAGTAGTAACACCATCAGTAACATCAGTAGTAACATCATCAGTAACATCAGTAGTAACATCATCAGTAACAACATTAGTAACACCAGTAGTAAAATAAGTAACACCATCAGTAACACCATCAGTAACACCATGAGTAACATCAATAGTAACATCAGTAGTACCATCACCAGTAATAACATTAGTAACATCAGTAGTTACATCAGTAGTAACACCATCAGTAACATCAGTAGTAACAACAGTAGTAACATCAGTAGTAAAATAAGTAACATCATCAGTAACATCATCAGTAACACATTCAGAAACATAAGTAACATCATCAGTAACATCATCAGTAACATCATCAGTAACATTCAGAAACATAAGTAACACCATCAGAAACACCTTCAGTAACATAAGTAACACCATTAGTAACACCTTCAGTAACAAAAGTAACACCATCAGTAATATAAGTAACATCATCAGTAACACCTTCAGTAACATCATCAGTAACATTATCAGTAACATTCAGAAACATAAGTAACACCATCAGAAACACCTTCAGTAACCAAAGTAACACCATCAGTAACACAAGTAACATCATCAGTATCATCATCAGTAACATAAGTAACATTCCATTTTATCAATCTTCATACGTCACTTTTTAATGTTCTCTGAACTTTCTGAAACATTTAAAAAACATCAGTTGAACGCCCAACTAAGATGTTCTAAATTACTGGAGAAACGTTTGTTCATAACTTTGAGATAACCTTGCTAGAACATTAGCTTAAAGGGATAGTTCACTTTGAAATTAATTTTTGGTATGTTTTAGCTTACCTCAAGGGCATCCAAGATGTAGGTGTCTTTTTTTCCGCAGTAGTTTCAATTTTGATATTTTTAGGTCAAACCGTTCTTGTCTGTCAGTCATAATGCAGGTCTATGGTCACTGTCTCAAAACACAAGCACAGAGTCCAAATTAAAACAATTCCCCGTCGTCCAAATGAAACAATTCCCCATCGTAAGTACACATTGATGGCCTAAGACACGAAACGAGCGGTTTGTGTGAGAAAACGAACAGTATTTATATCGTTTTTACCTCTTGAACACAGCCATGTCGAAGTGATCTGATCTGACGTGTACGCAGACTTGTGCATAGATATATACACACTAGATGTCGCCTTGTCTACGGCAGTTCATTGGAACGAATGTCTTTAAGGCGACATCTAGTGTATATATCAAAATTGAAACTACTGCGGAAAAAAAGACACCTACATCTTGGATGCCCTTGAGGTAAGCTAAAACATACCAAAAATTAATTTCAAAGTGAACTATCCCTTTAAGTTCTGAGGATTTTCCCTATTCGCTGGGGTTTCATGTATTGCAATAAACAGATTTGACGTTTGTATGTACATTGACTTCAGTGGCCGCATGATGGTCACGGTGACACACGAGTCCCTGAGCCACGTTATTAATGAGTTTAATTATCAGCCTTGAGACACGCACTCCAGTGACACAGTGAAGATCAGAAGTGAGTGACAGCTGTTTTCTGTGACTGACAGCTCTCTCTCTCTCTCTCTCTCTCTCTCTATACCTCCCCCTCGCTATCTGTCCTTCTCTACCCCCCCTCTACCCCCCCCTCCTCACTCTCCTCCCCCCCCTCTCTCTCTCTCTCTCTCTCTATACCTCCCCCTCGCTATCTGTCCTTCTCTCTATCCCCCCTCTCTCCTTCTCCCCCCCCCCTCTCTCTCTCTCTCTCTCTATACCTCCCCCTCACTATCTGTCCTTCTCTACCCCCCCTCTCTCCTCCCCCCTCTCTCTCTCTCTCTCTCTCCTTCCCCCCCTCTCTCTATACCTCCCGCTCGCTATCTGTCCTCCTCTCTATCCCTCTCTCTCTCTCTCTCCCTCTCTATACCTCCCCCTCGCTATCTGTCCTTCTCTCTATCCCCCCTCTCTCCTTCTCCCCCCTCTCTCTCTCTCTCTCTCTATACCTCCCCCTCGCTATCTGTCCTTCTCTACCCCCCCTCTCTCTCCTCCCCCCTCTCTCTCTCTCTCTCCTTCCCTCCCCCCTCTCTGTACCTCCCGCTCGCTATCTGTCCTCCTCTCTCTCTCTCTCTCTCTCTATACCTCCCCCTCGCTATCTGTCCTTCTCTCTATCCCCCCTCTCTCCTTCTCCCCCCCTCTCTCTCTCTCTATACCTCCCCCTCGCTATCTGTCCTTCTCTCTATCCCCCCTCTCTCCTTATCCCCCTCTCTCTCTCTCTCTCTCTCTCTCTATACCTCCCCCTCGCTATCTGTCCTTCTCTCTATCCCCCCTCTCTCCTTCTCCCCCCCTCTCTCTCTCTCTATACCTCCCCCTCGCTATCTGTCCTTCTCTCTATCCCCCCTCTCTCCTTCTCCCTCTCTCTCTCTCTCTCTCTATACCTCCCCCTCGCTATCTGTCCTTCTCTCTATCCCCCCTCTCTCTCTCTCCATCTCTCTATACCTCCCCCTCGCTATCTGTCTTTCTCTCTATCCCCCCTCTCTCCTTCTCCCCCCCTCTCTCTCTCTCTCTATACCTCCCCCTCGCTATCTGTCCTTCTCTACCCCCCCTCTCTCTCCTCCCCGCTCTCTCTCTCTCTCTCCTTCCCCCCCTCTCTGTACCTCCCGCTCGCTATCTGTCCTCCTCTCTATCCCCCCTCTCTCTCTCTCTCTCTCTCTATACCTCCCCCTCGCTATCTGTCCTTCTCTCTATCCCCCCTCTCTCCTTCTCCCCCCCTCTCTCTCTCTCTATACCTCCCCCTCGCTATCTGTCCTTCTCTACCCCCCCTCTCTCTCCTCCCCGCTCTCTCTCTCTCTCTCCTTCCCCCCCTCTCTGTACCTCCCGCTCGCTATCTGTCCTCCTCTCTCTCTCTCTCTCTCTCTCTCTCTCTCTCTCTACCTCCCCCTCGCTATCTGTCCTTCTCTCTATCCCCCCTCTCTCCTTCTCCCCCCTCTCTCTCTCTCTATACCTCCCCCTCGCTATCTGTCCTTCTCTCTATCCCCCCTCTCTCCTTCTCCCCCTCTCTCTTTCTCTCTCTCTCTCTATACCTCCCCCTTGCTATCTGTCCTTCTCTCTATCCCCCCTCTCTCTCTCTCCATCTCTCTATACCTCCCCCTCGCTATCTGTCCTTCTCACCACTCCCCCCCACCCCCTCCCCCCCTCTCCTTTTCCCCCCTCTCTCTGCAGCTGCGCTGGGAATCGTCCTCACCAGTGGATGCGCCACCTCTCGCCACTGTCAGCAGCAGGAACTGCCCGGCGTGAGCATCCATTGCTGCGACTCGGACCTGTGCAACAGCGCCACCCTCTGGCGGCCACACACACACACACACACACTGCAGCTGCTGCTCGCCACGCTCCTGTGGATCTGCTTATGATTCCTCTGCTCATGAACTCTATCAGCGAGAGACTGCACAGGATATACAGCACTTACACAAAGTTACTTCGAAAAGTAATGCATTACAATATTGCGTTACTTAGTTACTTTTTCAGAAAAGTAATACGTTACGTTACTTTTGCGTTACATTTTTTTCACCTGGGTTGGGCTTGTTTTTTTATAACAAAAAAGTTATATTTTGGGGGCAAATGTAAAGGCCCTTTCACACCAAAAAGTGAAATAATAAGCATCAGACTGAAGGAAATGCATTTTTACTCCTGTACAGTAGAGGGCGCTGCTCAAACAAACCTTTCTGCTGCTATTTTACCGATGAAAAAAAAAAACTGAATCATCGAAGGTCAGAAGCAAGCGGCAACCTCCCCGTCTCTCTCTTGAAACCAACACGGAAGTGAGTTAAACTGCAATTCATTGACTGGCCGCTTGGGCTGGCTGCAGAAGTGAGTCAAATCTGGATCTCCCCCATGTTAAAATTACCAACTTTACAGCAGAAAAAAACATGTTTACAGCCTGGATCTCTATGTGGCTGAGATCAGCCAATAGCAAACCACAACCAGCCAATCAATCAAGCCCCGCCCACATTTGTTCTTGTTCCAGAAGCGTTTCACTCGGATATACGACACTATAGAGAAGAAACTTACCTTTCATGCCGACTTTAACAGTCATGTGATCAAACAGTCATCTTTAAAAACATTGCATGGCTTATTTGCCACATGATGAACACATTTCGAGGAAGTAAGGACACATGTTTGAGACCCCAGTTATATTACAAATAAGTTTGAGTTTTAACACCTACAGTCACACCTGAACACCTCGCTGAACTTTAACGTTGATCTTACCGTTGATAACATTAAAGCTGAGAAAATAAAGGGATAAGCATTCATCTTACATTATTTATATGATTAATTATATTGTTGTTCATGTAGTCAACTGTTAGACTTTGCACTGATAATTCCCACCACAAAGAAAAATGAATAAAAACTGTAAATGTACCCGAGATGTTTTGCTTTCAAATCTTTTCTATAAGTGTGCACAACAATACAGAGTTAGAGTAAGTGTAACACATTATCCATAGTCACCTTCAACTAACCTGAAACAATCCCTAACCCTAACCCTATCGTGAGTAAAGGCTACACGTTGTTCAGCAATTTCATTTAGTGCTTATTTGTCTAATTACACTGTTACCTTAAAATAAAGTGTGACCAACGTTCACTGGGATTCGCTTCAGCATTCCCTCATGTGGGATGGATGGATGTTACTAACTCTTCCCATGACTGTAAAGACACAATACAGGTTTGTCAGCATATTTTGAGAATGAGCCAAACACAATCAAAAAGTAAATAACATTGTAATGTTTCTGGACCCAGAGCTGCTCTGAGCTTCTGGCCAAACGTAGCTATAGTATCAACTCTTTCCTGCCACTGACGGACTGGTCCATATTCCCGTGTTAGGCATCTTCTGGAAGAGTACTGGATCTCAGGGCGACTAGTTTAACTACATCTCTCAGTAGCGAAGTCAGTCTTTCTCATGCTGTTTTCCAGGGCTGAAGAGACGAGCAGCCACTCTTGAGATCTTCAGTAAAAGGCCTGTGTGAGAGACAGAATAATGTGTCCATTGAAGAAACCAATCCGTTAAATCAGTTCATCAGCCCTTCGTCTCTCGGTTCTCCTAACGTGTCCTGATGTCGCTCACGGGGTCTTAATGAGTGTGGATGTGAACGAGGTGTTTGCTCAAAGTAAAGCATTACTCTACCAGCTGCTCTATGCTTTTACAGCAGATTTATAATTACTGTAATGAGTGTGAGATTCAGCCTGAGGCCACGAGAGGAGACGAGTATTATTATTACAGGTGTGTGTGTGTGTGTGTGTGTGTGTGTGTGTGTGTGCGTTTCAGAGCCGGACGAGATCTCAGATCTGATCCAGGACACTTCCTTTCTACAGCAGTTTCTCAGAACATTATTTCAAAGCAGCTTTACATAAACTCATGTTAATGCTTAGATACCCTAATGCCTAATAGTCCACATTCAGCAGCAGTTCTCAGCCAGGGGTCCAGAGCCCATCACACTCCGAGAAACATGAGCTTTATTGACATCCATGTTTCCGGGAAGAACCTTTAACACCCATAGAAGCGTTCTAGAAGTGTGGTTGTTTTAAAAGGTCTTTGGGGAACCAGAACCAGTTCCTCTGTGGCATCAGTGTGAAACCCTCAGCAAACCTCAAACTACCAAACCCACTTAATCATTTGAAATTAGACAAATTTTAAAATAAGCTCAAACCAAATCAAGATATTTTGTATTTTAATTCTTCATTTGAGTAACATTAACTGTCCTGGAAACATGAAGGCTCATTTTAAAGTGTTAAACCTGGAAAAATAATGTATATCAGCAAAATCTTAAAAAACAAGGGTATTTTTAGAATGAATACACATTTTAGTTGTTAAGCTAAGGTCTAAAACACCATCTGTTAGAAAGTTAAAATCCTTATCCAGAAAAGCATGAAGAAATGATGTAAATCCATTAGTTAATAACAGTGGAACCTGAAGAACCTTTGGCTATTAAAACGTCTGATGTCCCCAAACGTAATTTTTTTGTTAAAGAAACCATGAGAGCCCTTAAAAGCTTATAAAAATATAGTGTATTGTGAACAGTACGAGTAAACATGCTGAGAACCACTGGTTTAGAGTACAAGATCTCTTCAGTCCCACAATGTGTTTGTTCACTAAACATTATTTACACTGTAAACGTCCCGCTTTTAAAGCTTTTGCAACATTGCAATCGTTTCTCAAACACTGACAAAGTCAGTCCAGTAAACCAGATCCATTTTACCATTTGATTCGCCTCTGGATCATCAGTGGCTTGTACCTGCAGGAGTTGAGCGGACAGAAGCTGCCAAATACACAACGCCGCCTGGTGGACAAACACGACACAACACCAACAGCCGCCTCAGACTCTTTATTGAGCATCAGTATTTGGTGAGTAGATCTCGGCTCGGCCTGTAGCCCAGGCGTCCTCCTCTCCAGAAGCACAGGTAATAACTGACGGCCACAACACTCATGACGGTCACCAGCGCCACCGCGACCACACACACCAGCAGCCAGACACGAGACGCACTCAGACCTGTGCAACATCATCAGCATCAAATGATTTCATGATATCAAATTTGAATCGCAAACTTGTGAGTCATGATATGCGTGTCAATGCCCAGCCCTGACATGACTGAACACTACTGACCGCGCCCAGAGCTCGTCCGTGAGTCCAGTGACCCGCTGCTCTGAGGCTCATTCTCCACCATCACTAACGGCCCCAGAACTTTATGTGCCGACACGCCTGTGGAGAAAGTGAGGGTGTTAATGCTCAGGTCCTGGTCCAGAAGAGAGGCTGGTGCCGAGGGTCACGTACCACCGATCATGAGGTCAGTCCTCGGGCAGGTGGAGTCGCAGCAGGAACAGGCGTAGCTCTGGGACGGGTCATCCAGGAGCATCCATCTAAAACACAGCGTCATCACAACCGGCTCTACAGGACGTCCAGACATCAACAGCTTCACATGATCCGTTTTAAAGGGATAGTTCACCCAGAAATGAAAATTAGCCCATGATTTACTGACCCTCACGTCATCCTAGGTGTATATGACATCCTTCTTTCAGACGAACACAATCAGTTATATGAAAAAATGTCCTGGCTCTTCCAAGCTTTATAATGGCAGTGAACGGCTGTTTCTGTTTTGAAGTCCATAAAAGTGCATCTATCCATTCATATTAAATATTAATATTTTTCTTACACAAACGCATGGCTTTGCTTCAGAAGCCCTTTATTAACCCCCGGAGCCTGTGGAGCACTTTATCATGATAGATGTACTTTTATGATGGATAGATGATCCATTTTTGGGTGAACTATCCCTTTAAGTCGAAGTGTGTGTGAAGGACCTGCGCTTCTCCGGCACGTAGTGACAGGCCTTCCGGTCCACGTTCAACCTCTGGACGACACAAGCTTCCAGATCACAGTGAAGGAAGATCTGCCCACAGAAACAGAGACCAGCTGAGAACGACACCAAGCAATACAAGCTGAGGATGAAGCCGCGGCGCTCACCTTCTCTCCCACAGCAAACCTGAAGGCCTCGAGATAGAGGCGTATTTCATCAGAGTGCCGGCGCGGCAGAAAGCTGGAGTTTCCGGATTTACTCTCCATCAGACACCTGTGAGAGAACAATCAAACATGCCGAGTACAACCATCATCAGACACCTGTGAGAGAACCATCAAACATGCCGAGCACAACCATCTCTCGGGGTTTTGTAGAATATATTGATTCATTGATGCACATTGTGTTAAATTCATGACCCTTAATGGACTTTTTTATTGTTGTTGCTATGCCCTTAAAGTCAACATGAAATCAAAATGGAAATTCTTGCTTTTTATGAAATATTGCAGTGTTTATTCTAAATGATTTAAGGGTGCACATTGTTTTAATAGTCTTGAATCAGAATAACTTCCTCAGCAAACAATTTTGCGTTTAAAAGACGTCAAATAGTCATCCAGAGCCCACACATCTAGGCTAAAACCAGGCAACATTTGAGCTGTCAGTGAAAACTTACGTCTAAACCAGCCCAAGAATAGACCAGCCATCAATTAGATGAAGAAATGAAATGAGTGAAGAAATTAAACAAAACACCTTGTGATCAGTTTGCTTTGCTTACATGGAATATCTTACATCTCGCAAGTTATTTTGGCAAAAACGACATGTAACCAAATTCAAGGTTATTTTGTCTAGAAGTGTGTTACTCACAGCCGGACTATATCGGGTCTATAGTTAACCTAGACGGAGAAGTGACGGATATTGCTGGCTCGGTCTCTGGGTGAACGAGGGCGGGGCAACCTGTCACTAACATGAGATCAGCCAATAGCAAACACCCATCCAGTGGACTCTTACCCAGCGTTGGCGATGATGGGATGCACCTGTGTGGTGTGGCTCGTGTCGGCGTCTGTGGTGAACTCACAGCTCTTTATGTAGATCCTCAGGGATCTGCGGCTCCTCGGCTCCACCGTGGCTCTGATGGGAATACTGGAACCCAGTCCGAACCTCAGAGACGGAGCAGGACCACTGAAATCAGCTGCAGAATCAACCAGTGTCTGATCAGAAACATCCTCATCCGTGTCCTTACCCATCTGACCCTACTGACACAGTTGATATTAAATCTTAAAGCACATTTAGCTTACATGTATTTTTAACGGAAGAAACCGCATTTGTACCACATTTTACTTTATATACTGTGACATTTGAGTGAAACCTATGAACACCATTTCTGCCACACAAGTTAATATTTGCTCATGATTAACCAACGCATGTTTTTTTGTTTGTTTTTTTAACTCAGTTATGGGCTATTGCTTTTTAATCAAATTTTTTAACTGTGACAGTTTAAATCCTTCATTTTGATTTCTTCTCAATTTCAAATGTCAATTTTGGCTTTTTAAATCTCAATTATGAATGTCAATTTAGAGTTGACAATTTCAAATTATGTCAGTTTTAACTTTAATACAATAACTTAAGTATGTCAATTATGATTTACCCAAGTAAACAGTTTATTTTTATTTTTGTGCTGTAAATGGGTTTCCAGATAACAAGATATTCAATACAAAAGCAGAACATTAGTAAATTGAATCAATGAGGCTTTTTAGAAGTGGAGCAAGTCATTATTTGAATGAAAGTCTGAACTAAACAGGGAATGTGTGCTGAAGATAATGAGGAGTGAGTTCGACTAACGGTTCATGATCTCCATGTTGAAGGTGTCCTGTTCTCCATTCTCGTCCGGTTCCTCTGCCCTGAACTCGCTCTCCTCGCTTACAGGCCTGAGCAAAACAAGCCAAAGACTTACACCAAAACTCACATTCACCCCACACTCACCACTGGCTCCGGATCACCTACGAGTCATAGACACACTTCACCAACTGGGTAATTATGGGAAGTTCAGGGCGTCGCGCATAGATCAGTATGTTGGAGTACGTGACTCTGTCCTCCATCACCTTCAACACAATGGAAGAGAATCAGGTGAGAGATTGACCGGAGTTTGCTCTGAATCAGCTCAGTACCTGCTGGATAAAGCCACAGTCACGCATGAACACACGGAAGAGTAGCGTGTCCTCGGACATCAGGGAGCTCGGCGGACAGGTTCCCAGCAGAGCTCTGGACGGATCCACCTTCTGGGAGAATCCCAGCCCAGGCCTCCAGTGTACCGTAACCCAACCATCACTGCCACAGTCTACAGACAAATCTGAACACACACCACTGCAGTTATACTGACAGATACACCACCAACATGGAGAAATAAAGATGAGAACACACCCTTCTGTGCCATTGCAGTGGCCACAAACATCCAGAACAACAATCCTGAAATCATCTTCAGCCAAACAGAAACACAAGCACTTCTCATCCTTTATTGGAGCTGATGCTAATCAAGTCACTCACAGTCAGCTGAGCGTTAACTAATCGCTAACTAATCGCGTCACTCAGAGAGTTAACTAATCGAGTCACTCACAGTCAGTTGAGCGTTAACTAATCGCGTCACTCAGAGAGTTAACTAATCGAGTCACTCACAGTCAGCTGAGCGTTAACTAATCGCGTCACTCAGAGAGTTAACTAATCGAGTCACTCACAGTCAGCGAGTTAAAGACAAATTAGTAGGTGGCGGTAATGCACCTTTTTCGTTGGTTTGCCAAACTGCCATAAAACACCAGAAGAAGAGTTAAAGAGAAGGAGAGAAGAAGGCAAGAAGGTGACAGGTGCTATGGGGAAATAGTGATTTAACTGTTTTTGGGCCTCCACTGCTGACCGGTGTACAATGTTAAGTGAATTTATTTTATGCTTGTTTTGTTTTGACATATTGCTAAACATTGAATGAGCATTACTATGCTCTTTGTCTGTAGAAAACGATTGCAGGAATGAGAAGGGTGGATGCATGAACAATGACTGAAAGGACTGTGGATGAAAGTGGACACTGATTTTTTTTTTTTTCATGCACCATTTTGGATTGGATTTATTCTGGTGCTGTTGCTTGGACTCGGACCCGGACCAACTCTCTGAGGGAAATCGTGAGAGAAGTCTATGTCTTTCATGCACCTTTGGACTCTAATAGGAAATCATGCTTTAATGTGATTGTCTAAGCAATGTTGTTTATAGAATTAAGTGGTATTTAAACGAATGGGTAATATTTGAATACTGCTATTGGGTCCATCTGAGATTGAAACAAGCAGCTTATGATTGTCAAAGTATAGTTTATTTTGTTTTCTCTTGGTTTGTTTTCAATGTTTTGTTGAAGGGGTTTTTCATTTTCACTGTGTAAGTAAGCACTATAAAATAAGTCAGATGGTTCCCTCATACTGAAGATTCTGGTGTGACAATTCAGACAATTTTTAATAGGTAGAACCCCTTTCTTATGTGTAGCCCTTTACATATAGAGTGGAGGTTACAGTGTGAAGCCACGGATCAGGAGCACAACACACACACATCTGACCAACACTAGGGCTTATAGTCATCAGACACCATATGTTGTCTGAATCCAGTGGAAATATGATATAGTTAATATAAAGCAATATAAAGAAACTTGTATTTTAAGTATTTTCTATTTAGATGACAAATAAAACAACTTTAATCATGTAATACAGCAAGTCCTTTTCACAACCCTACTGTTCTTCTTTACCCTATAGATTCATAAGTCAGTCTGTCATGTTGAAATATGAAAACACTTCAATACAACAATGTGATGTTTTACCAGGAGATTCACTGTAAACACAGTAAACTTCCTCCTTGGACCCTTAAACACCAACATCAGGATGAAAAACTCAAACCTGCTAAACACTGAGTCTTGTGAAGAAACACTTTGTGAATTAGGCAGGACTCACTGAGAAATAAGCAGACTTGTACTTGAAAATATGTGTTTATTATGTAATGCCATATTTTGTGTTCCTGCAAAACCATCAGAACTGAACTTGCATAGTGTTTCATGGCTTGATGAGAAACGGCACCTCGTGACAGATCATCAGATATTATAAAGTAAAATACATGTATTTTATATTACAGAAATCAGAAACTTTGCTTCACTAGTTTATCATTTGTACAGTTTGGAAATAATACAGTACTAGATTCTTCCACCGTTAACCACTAACACAGGGTTTCTTAAACTCGGTCCTGGAGGACCACTGTCCTGCACAGATTAGCTCCAACCCTGATCAAACACACCTGAGCAAGCTAATCAATGTTTTCAGGATCACTAGAAACTCACAGCTAGGTGTGTTTGATCAGGGTTGGAGCTAAACTGTGCAGGACAGTGACCCTCCAGGACCGAGTTTGAGAAACCCTGCACAAACATAATGACTTTAAAAAGCTGTAATTCAATCCATGCAATAAAATTACAAAAAAAGCTGAAGTAAACATCTGAAAACAACAATTCAAAAAAAAAAAAAAAACCTTGCATTTAAAAAAATGACTGTAAAGTAAGACACATGCGAATGAAGGTCTTTGAGAGTTTGAACTTGAAGGTCACAGTTTCTAGATAACATGGTACACTTTTCTGCTGCTGATGATCACAGACCGGCGTCAGAGTCATGACGAGGCTCATTCACGCTTTTCTCCTTCACCGTACAGTTTCCGCAGGCTGGAGTCCAACAGGAAATCAACAGACCTGATGACCAACAGACTGATATCAAAACACTGAATGAAGACACACTCACCGACCGACTCACTCACTCACTCACTGACCGACTCACTCACTCACTCACTGACTGACCGACTCAGTTACCGACTCAGTCACCCACCGACTTACTCAGTCACCGACTCACTCAGTCACCCACTCACTCACTCAGTCACTCACTGACCGACTCACTCACTCACTCACTGACTGACCGACTCGATCACTGACCGACTCACTCACTCACTCACTCACTCACTCAGTCACCGACTCACTCAGTCACTCACTCACCGACTCACTCAGTCACTCACTCACTCACTGACTGACCGACTCAGTTACCGACTCAGTCACCCACCGACTTACTCAGTCACCGACTCACTCAGACACCCACTCACTCAGTCACTCACTGACCGACTCACTCACTCACCCACTGACCGACTCACTCACTGACCGACTCACTCACTCACTGACCGACTCGATCACTGACCGACTCACTCACTCAGTCACCGACTCACTCAGTCACTCACTCACCGACTCACTCATTCACTGACTCACTCACCGACTCACTCAGTCACTCAGTCACTCACTCACTCACTCACTCACTCATTCACTCACTCACTGACCGACTCACTCACTCACTGACTCACTCACTAAGTCACAGACTCACTCACTCACTGACCGACTCACTCAGTCACAGACTCACTCACTCACTCACTCACTGACCGACTCACTCACAGACTCACTCACTCACTCAGTCACAGACTCACTCACTCACTCACTGACCGACTCACTCACTCACCGACTCACTCACCCACTGACCGACTCACTCACTCACCCACTGACCGACTCACTCACTCACTCACTGACCGACTCGCTCACTCGCTCACTGACCGACTCACTCACTCGCTCACTGACCGACTCACTCACTCGCTCACTGACCGACTCACTCGCTCACTGACCGACTCACTCACTCGCTCACTGACCGACTCACTCACTGACACACTCATCTGCTCGCTCACCCACTCACTCACTCACTCACTCACACACACACCTGTCGATGGGCTTGATGATGAAGAGGATGGTGGAGAGGCCGACGGCAGTGATGGTCACTCACTCACTCACTCACTCACACACCTGTCGATGGGCTTGATGATGAAGGGTATGGTGGAGAGGCCGATGGCAGTGGTGGTCACTCACTCACTCACTCACTCACACACACACACACACACACACCTGTCGATGGGCTTGATGATGAAGAGGATGGTGGAGAGGCCGACGGCAGTGATGGTCACTCACACACACACACACACACACACCTGTCGATGGGCTTGATGATGAAGGGTATGGTGGAGAGGCCGATGGCAGTGGTGGTCACTCACACACACACACACCTGTCGATGGGCTTGATGATGAAGGGTATGGTGGAGAGGCCGATGGCAGTGGTGGTCACTCACACACACACACACACCTGTCGATGGGCTTGATGATGAAGGGGATGGTGGAGAGGCCGATGGCAGTGGTGGTCACTCACACTCACTCACACACACACACACACCTGTCGATGGGCTTGATGATGAAGGGGATGGTGGAGAGGCCGATGGCAGTGGTGGTCCACTTGCGCACAGGAAGTGGCCAGCGTGTGGTTTTCCCCAGCAGGAAGAGAGACGCGGCACACACACGGTTGATGGTGAACCCCGGGATCGCCACTGAAGCCAGAGCCTGCCATAGGAAGGTGTCGACCACAGCCACGCCCACACGAGCCGCCTTCCCAGCATCCTCTGCGTGAGCCTACACACACCCCGGCACACGTGTTTTACAGCACTTTCCAAAACACACACTTTTTCAAAGCAAAATCATGGCGGTAATGTTCAGAATATCAGCGGGACATTTATTTTAATAATCATCCTAAATTAGGAATCAATCAAAAGCTTAAAATTCATCCTGTGAAATTGTACACATTGCGTTACCATGTAAATGGTACTTTTAAAACCTTTCAGCAAGCTCCTCCCCCTAGTGGGCGGGGTCATAATACAAAATTTGCTGCACCACTTTATAATAAAATTTTCATAATCAAATCTTGACAAGACACACATAGTTGGAAAGCTCTGAGACTCAAATCTACATATTTGGCTGCTGTTGTGTGATTGAAGTGATATGAAATGTATTAATATGTGTGTTTTTGGTTAAAAAAAGTCTCACAGGTTCCTACATTTTTGTGATTTCAACTTCAAGAACTTCGGCTTTTACACTCACCGCCGCTGCTTTCTTGCCTTTATCCAGCGCGTCGGCGGACACGTATGCAGTGGCCACGGCGTAACTGGCCCACACGACACTGACAGGCACCAGCGCGCGGAACGCCTCGCCAACCTCGTTAGCATAACCTGCGGACGAATCATAGACTGTAAAAGAAATATGGGCGTAGTGTGTGTGACGTCACCCGTAGTGTTTCTGAAGAGCGTTAAGCCTAAAGTGGGCGGAGCCGGCTGTCGCCATCTTGGCATCGTCACTCCCGGGTAAACGAAAATGGGCGGATTAGCTGAGGTGACGTGACGCTAACAGACAGCAGACAAACGGCTAGTAGTGAGATCAGCGGCAATCCACCTGTCACTCAAGTGGCCACACCCTTAATTATGCAGAACTTTAAGGCTTAATTTACACGGATGAGTTATACAAATATTCACCCTCCTCACAGTCGTCATGAAGGGCAACATTTGCAATATAGACCAAAACCACTTTTTGCACCAGACTGTAAACATGTTTATTTCTGCTGTAAAGTTGGGCATTTTAACATGAGGGTTTATGGGATTGAGTCTCTTCTGCAGCCGGCCTCTAGTGGCCAGTGAATGAACTGCAGGTTAAGTCTCTTCAGTGTTGATTCTAGAGTGAGACCTGAGGTTCTGGATGGGACAAACACACCAGACTCATCAGCTGCTCCAGAGAATCCATCAACACACACACACACACACACACACGACTGTGAAGAAACTTCAACATTTACAGCTTAATCATGATGCTTCTTGATCTTGAGAACATAATTTCTTTCAGTTTCATTTCCAATGGTCAATTTATTTAAGTATATATTGAATCGTGTGCCTTTAGGATAAATGCAACTTAAATGCATAAAATTAAATTAGCCTAGCTGTAGAAAAATACAAAGGCCATTAATCTCAGAACAGTTTAAAATGACCAACATGCAATGTTATAACACACACATAAATAATTGAAGATGTGATGGGAATAACAACATTCATTATATTCATAATAATTATTCTCCCTAATAAAAAATGAAAGAAATTACAGAATTGTTCTGCTGTTAGTGGAGAAAAAATAGACTAGTGACGGAGTCAAAGAGACTTGATTTTCTGAATGTCTACAGGAGCAAAAGTAACATATGACTTTGGTGAATCATAATTATGACATAAAAAGTTGAAATTATAATAAAAACTTTTAGATCTCATACACACTAATGCTTGTATTATTATGAGCATCAATAAGCATCAATATTGCAGGATTAGTGTGTTCATATCGTGTGAAGAAGGAACTGGTTCTGGAGGTCAGACTGTCTTTCACTCACCTAGAAACCTGACCCACGTGTCTCGGTAAATATCCACATGTTTCTCGGGCGAGTCCTCCATACTGGCCAGTGTGTGTGTGTGTGTGTGTGTGTGTGTGTGTGTGTGATATATCTGAGGCAGACCTCGATCAGATCAGAGGTGTTGAGATCTGATGTTGTTCACACACACTCAGGCGCGCCATACTGGACCTGTTCTCAGGGACCGTCTGCAAATCACACACACTCTCACACACTTTACATATTCATCTTCATTCATGTTTCCTTTGTGGGTTATTGCAGTCAAAGTCAGAGTTCATTTACTATTTACATTAATCACATGAGAGTTTGAATCCAGAAATGATCACTAATCACGTGATGATAATCTCTCCGTTTCACTGATTGGATATAAAGTCTTGTATTTTAAAGTGTGTAGTTTGATTATGTAGCAAACATTCACTTTCCTTCACGTTACCTCGCTAAGATGACTGTACTAGATGGATAATGCGTGTTATTCATATTTAAACACAACATTATTGTGGTTAAAATAAATGTTTGGTGTTGTTTTCCGTTTCCTCGTGGCTTTTCTTGAGTGTAATTTTACGACAGTCCTTAAACCATTCCTACGTAATATACTCCGGAAGTGAGGCGACTCTACAGCAATAATAATCAACATCGTCATAATAATAATAATACAATCACGTTAGTGATGATTTAGTAAATTATAGATTATGTCTATAAGACTTTATGCGCCAGAGAAACAAGCGCACAGCATCTTTATAATATTGTCTTTGAACTTCCGTTTTTGCGGTCGCTGTATATCTCTATGGCATTGCTGCCCAGGAGTAATTAAAGTTAACTAAAGTTATCATTAGGGTTGTAGTGTTTAAAGCAGATGTCTTAACAAATGTCAGTAGACCGGGAAGATTTTAAAACGAGCCGTTCATTCATAAATACGCAAGATCTCTATGAAAATGCAGACCGGAAGTCAAAAACTAGCGCAGCGCTGAAAAGGGGCGGGGCTACAAACGGTCTATACATTCTCGATTTTTCCAAAGTATGAGGCGTGCGCATAAAATAAAAAAAGCACAAATTCCGTGGACTAAAAAGGGTTGTTAAAAGTAGAGAGTAACTATACTCTAAACGTGAAGTTACCATTTTAGTCAATCTTTTATGATCATTAATCTCCGGTCCCGTTTGCTGATGTGTGGGAGGGCTGATGTGTGATTGACAGGCGAGAGAGCCAATCGCTAGGCGTCGTGTAAGAGCTGCAGCCAATCAGGTGACAGCATGAGGCGACAGCAGGGCTCGATGAGCGCGAGCGTGAATCCAGCGACGCGTTTGAATATCGTTGAATTTAAACAATGATTTTAAGATCATCGCTGGTTTTATTTGCAGTTTTCTGCTTTGTTTTATGCGATGATGGCCATGAAATGGAAGAGTTTTTAAAGAGAGAGTATTCCCTGTCAAAGCCTTACCAGGGTAAGAGACAAACATGATTATTCACGCGCTTTAGCTCTTATTATGATAGTAATAATAATGTGAATGATCGATATTTCACATTCATGATGAGTCTGACAGGATTGGCATCAGTTTGCGTGTGTTTGCATGTTGTCAGCTGCTTTAGTTCACGCTGTTAGTGTGTGTTTGCGCTGAACACTGGGCGGTCCGTCACAGTTATGATCATTTTATTCATTTACTTTTTGCAAAATGTTTTTTTATTTTTTTTTTATTTTTTTTCGTATCTTATAACACGCGTGCAAAGTTGATTAATGCTATTAATTAAAATGAACAGTGAACCCAGTCTTATGGGGGTCCCGCCCTTATAAAGAGACAGTATAAGAAGAACACAGGTTTTTTTATTTTATTTGTTTTGCTTAAAACTGTTTAGAATAATAATCTGCAGTCCTACTTTAAACTGAATGTGGCATTTTCAAATTTTCATATCACGATAATTGATGAAGATTTGATCATGGTGTCACATTTTGAATATGGTCAGAATAAAGTGTTGTCCTCCTAACAGGGTTAATCACTTTTAAATACAGTAAAACACTAAACATTTATAAAGTAAACCAATATTTCAAACAGATTAAAGTGCAAAAGAATGATAAAGAACAATAGGTTACACTTTGCAATAAGGTCCCATTAGTGTGTGTGTGTGAGAGAGAGAGAGAGAGAGAGAGTGAGTGTGTGTGTGTGTGAGAGAGAGAGAGAGAGAGAGAGAGAGAGAGAGAGAGAGAGAGAGTGTGTGTGTGTGTGTGTGAGTGAGAGAGAGAGAGTGTGTGTGTGTGTGTGTGTGTGAGAGAGAGAGAGAGAGAGAGAGAGAGAGAGAGTGTGTGTGTGTGTGTGTGTGTGTGTGTGAGAGAGTGTGTGTGTGTGTGTGTGTGTGTGAGAGAGAGAGAGAGAGTGTGTGTGTTTGTTTGTGTGTGTGTATATGAGAGAGAGAGAGAGAGAGAGAGTGTGTGTGTGTGTGTGTGTGTGAGAGAGAGAGAGAGAGAGAGAGAGAGAGTGTGTGTGTGTGTGTGTGTGTGTGTGAGAGAGAGAGAGAGAGTGTGTGTGTGCAGGTGTGGGCGTCTCGGGCTCGTCTCACTGGGAGTTAATGGGAGATGCTCTGATCTGTGTGTGTGTGTGTGTGTGTGCAGGTGTGGGCGTCTCGGGCTCGTCTCACTGGGAGTTAATGGGAGATGCTCTGATCACTACGGATCATGTTCGTCTCACTCCAGATCAGCAGAGCAAACAGGGAGCCATATGGAGCCGAATGGTGAGTCCCTTCATGACTGATGATCCCTCACTAGTGTTGGGTGAGGGTATTTATGTATGTGTGTGTGTGTGTGTGTGTGTGTGTGTGTGTGTATCTATCTCTGCATGTATTTATGTATGTGTGTGTGTGTGTGTGTGTGTGTGTGTGTGTGTATCTATCTCTGCATGTATTTATGTATGTGTGTGTGTGTGTGTGTGTGTGTGTGTGTGTGTGTGTGTGTGTGTGTGTGTGTGTGTGTGTGTGTGTGTGTGTGCGCGCAGCCATGTCACCTGAGGGATTGGGAACTACAGGTTCACTTTAAGGTTCACGGTCGAGGGAAGAAGAACCTGAACGGTGACGGTCTGGCGGTCTGGTACACGAAGGAGCGCATGAGGAAAGGTGTGTTTAATAACGGCATTAATAACTGATATTCATCACTGATCAGGGTTTATATGGGAATGGTCTCTCACTGATCAGGGTTTATATGGGAATGGTCTCTCACTGATCAGGGTTTATATGGGAATGGTCTCTCACTGATCAGGGTTTATATGGGAATGGTCTCTCACTGATCAGGGTTTATATGGGAATGGTCTCTCACTGATCAGGGTTTATATGGGAATGGTCTCTCACTGATCAGGGTTTATATGGGAATGGTCTCTCACTGATCAGGGTTTATATGGGAATGGTCTCTCACTGATCAGGGTTTAAATGGGAATGGTCTCTCACTGATTGCAGGTCCGGTGTTCGGGAACCGGGATTTCTTCACTGGACTCGGTGTGTTTGTGGACACGTATCCCAACGAGGAGAAGCTTCTGGAGGTACAGGAATGAAGTGTGTGTTATCAGTGACGTTACAGTATATATGTGTGTGTGTGTGTGTGTGGAACTGAGAACACACCTTCACTAACTCATGAAGGACGTGATCTACATCAAGTGCCAGTTGGAAATATCAATTACATTTATAAGCATTGATTGTCATTGATAGTAATAATCCAGTGAGTCTGACAGCACAGAGGTCACAGAGGTCATTACAGGAGCAGAAACACTGACGTCTAGATCCACAGAAGAAGAAGCTTGAAAACAACGACCTTCAGGACGTAAAGCGTTCAACACACACCGGTCGGGTTTAAAGGGGTCCTCCACCCCGAAACAATCATGTCCTTCAAACCTGCATGACTTACTCTCTTATGTAGATTAAGATGTTTCTTAGAGAACTGGGAACCAAACAACACTGACGTCCAAAACCCGAAGCTGTTGGATAGTGAGGTCCGGGTTCTGTGCGGGCCGGTCCAGTTCTTCCACCCCGGACTCATGTCTTTATGGACCTCGCTGTGTGAATTAGTCACGCTGGAGGAGAACAGGACCTCCACCAAACTGTTCACACATAACTTTGTCCAAAATGTGTTGGTGTGCTGAAGCATTGAGATTTCCCTTCACTAGCCGACCCCTGATAACAGCCCCGCACCAGTGTCTCCCCTCCGGCCCCGCGCCAGTGTCCCCCCTCCGGCCCCGCGCCAGTGTCTCCCCTCCGGCCCCGCACCAGTGTCTCCCCTCCGGCCCCGCGCCAGTGTCCCCCCTCCGGCCCCGCACCAGTGTCTCCCCTCCGGCCCCGCACCAGTGTCTCCCCTCCGGCCCCGCGCCAGTGTCCCCCCTCCGGCCCCGCGCCAGTGTCCCCCCTCCGGCCCCGCGCCAGTGTCCCCCCTCCGGCCCCGCGCCAGTGTCCCCCCTCCGGCCCCGCGCCAGTGTCCCCCTTCCGGCCCCGCTCCAGTGTCCCCTCGCCAGTGTCCCCCCTCCGGCCCCGCGCCAGTGTCCCCCCTCCGGCCCCGCGCCAGTGTCCCCCCTCCGGCCCCGCTCCAGTGTCCCCCCTCCGGCACACATCATTGAGAGTGGCCCCTGAAGTGAACGCTCACAGTGTTTGTGTTTGTTTGTTTTTAGGCTCAGAGGAAGCGATATACGCCGCGCACGCAGGTAAACTAGCGTCCACTAATCAGGCTCAGTGATGGTCATGTGATGGTCATGTGACTCTGTACGCCTGTGACTGACTGATCTCCTGTGTTTGTGCTAGCGTCTCTTCCCGTACGTGTTAGCTATGGTGGGCAACGGCTCGATCAGCTACGACCACGATCGGGACGGGCGTCCCTCAGAACTGGGCGGCTGTAGCGCGATGGTGCGAAACCTGAAGCACGACAGCTTCCTGTTCATCAGATACGTGCGCCGCAGACTCACGGTGAGTGTGTGTGTGTGTGTGTGTGTGTGTGTGAGTGTGTGTGCGCCGCAGACTCGCGGTGAGAATGAGCTGACCTGAGTGTGTGTGTGTGTGTGTGTATGTGTGTGCACCGCAGACTCACGGTGAGAACGAGCTGACCTGAGTGTGTGTGTGCAGATCATGCTGGATATCGACGGCCAGCACGAGTGGAGAGATTGTCTGGATGTTCCCGGTGTTCGTCTGCCGCAGGGCTTCTACTTCGGAGCGTCAGCCGTCACTGGAGATCTGTCAGGTGAGACCAACCAGAACCTTCACGTTCACGTCTCCTGAATCAACACTGACGAGACTTGAAGGATTAGTTCACTTTCAAAAATGTTTGCTGATAATTTACTCCCCCGATGTCATCCAAGATATCCATGTCTTTCTTTCTTCAGTCGAAAAGAAATTAAGGTTTTTGAGGAAAACATTCCAGGATTTATCTTCATATAATGGACTTCAATGGCAACCAACTATTCCAATGTTCAAAGAAGGTTCAGATGTCCGTCTCAGTGCAGCTTCAAAGTCTCGACACGATCCCAGTCGAGAAATACGGGTCTTATCCAGCGAAACGATTGTTCATTTTCAAAAAAAAAAAAATATATATATATATATATATATATATATATACTTTTTAACCACAAATGCCCGTCTTGTACCATCGTAGTGTATTGCGTCATCACGTTGGAAAGGTCACGAAAATAAAAAAATTATAAATTAAAACAAAGATGTCGGACGATTTTGAAGTTGGAGGAGAAAATGAGATGAAATTTTCCGCCCTTCCCTGCCTTCATGAACCGGAGAACACAGACAAATAACTCAGATAGATGATGAGACGCGTGACCTTTCCAATGTGATGATGTAATGCGTGGCACATCTCAGAGATGGCACACGACGAGCATTTGTGGTTAAAAACTGTATATATATTTTTTTTTTTTTAGAAAATGAAAAATAGTTCCGCTGGATAAGACTCTTACTTCTCGACCGGGATCGTTTCGAGACTTTGAAGCTGCACTGAGACGGACATTCGAACCTTCAAATCGTTAGTTGCCATTGAAGTCCATTATATGAAGAAAAATCCTGGAATGTTTTCCTCAAAAACCTTCATTTCTTTTCGACTGAGGAAAGAAAGACATGGATATCTTGGATGACATCGGGCAAAAACATTTTTGAAAGTGAACTAATCCTTTAAGCTGCAGTTCACATATACACAGCTTCCTGTGCAGCAAAAGCTCGTCCAGGAACCAATGGAAATGATTCCGACACAGCTCTGGCGAGGAGGGTTAGGGTTAGGGTTAGGATTGGGCCATCCCTGCCGTCGAGCGCGAGTGCCCAGAGCTGTGCCGGGATTACCCATAACACCCATGACTTGTAATGCAGGTTCAGTGAGACTCTGATGGGTCAGATGAAGCTTCACTCTAAGAGCAGTGTAAGGCCACTAGTGTATGCGCCGAAGCATTAGAAACACGGCCAAGGCTGTAGAACGCAGGAGACAGAAGCTCAGCGTCTGCACTCAACATTGGGACTGAACATTGAACGCAGTGTTTACATGAACGCTGAACATGTGATCGGGTTGATGTGTGTTTATATGTCACAAGCTTCAAATCGGAAAATATTTTTTGACATGCGCAAACTGCACGAATATACAGAGTTTCCTGATGTCTGTGTATATTAACTATTCTCCTACACTGGTTCTTTATTTGTTTTAAACAGCAGACTTAATATTTATCCATTTCTGGTCATAATTAGGAGATAATGAGCGTATGAGCCGCTGTGCCGCTGCTTATATTGATCACGCAGTAAAGATGGCCGAAACCAGTCGTGTGTGGATGAGAGTGGGTTAGGGTGGCGTTGTCCCGCTTTACTTCACAGACTGGGGGGGGGGGTCCAGATTAATGCGGCGAGCTTTGCTTTTAATGTTCCTTCCAGTGATGCACCAAATGGAGACGCTGAGCTTCAGCCGGGAGGACAATCCATCCATTGTGTTAGGGCATGTTGAACTCCCAGTGCATCCGTGACCAATTAAATACCTTAAATCCAGATGGAAAATAAATCCGTCACTCGTTGCCGTTGGTGATCTGCACAGCGATATATATATATACACACACACACACACACACACACACACACACACTCTCAAGCCAAGGCAACCAGAAGATTGAAGTCTCTCTGAAGCGTATAAAATATGACTCGCGCTCGTCGAGCAAGCGAACGTGTCCAGTGAGGAACCCCGTAATGTGAGGCGATGACAGTGACGACACGGCTCGCGTATATATATCCTGAAGAACGCTTCAGCTCGTCACTTCGACTCAGTCAAGCGAGAGTGATCTAGAGATCGATTTGACATGTTAAGAGGTTCTCATACCTTAAGACTCATCATAAGTCACGAGGTGACAACTTTGCTATTCGCTTCTCGGTGTAGCGTGAGGGCTTTCGGCACTGCCTCTGGCGGTCTGGAGCCAAAGGAACATGTTTACAGTCTGGTGCAAGAAGTGGTTTTGGTCTATATTGCTAATGTTGCCCTTCATGACGACTGTGAGGGGGTGAATGATTTTATAACTCATCCGTGTAAATGATATTAAGACTTAAAGTTCTGCATAATTAAGGCTGTGGCCACTTGAGTGACAGGTGGATTGCCACTGATGTCACTACTAGCCGTTTGTCTGCTAGCGTTAGCATAACGTCACCTCAGCTAATCCGCTCGCTTAACATGTTCGTTTATCCGGGAGTGACGCTGCCAAGATGGCGACGGCTGGCTTCGCCCACTTTAGGCTTCAGAAACACTACAGGTGACGTCACACACACTACACCCAGTGTTTTATACAGTCTATGGGTGAGACACGCGTGTGCAAGCGCTTCACCGCCACACGCAGCTCGTGCTCAGTGTGTGTGTGTGTGTGTGTGTGTGTGTGTTTCAGATAACCATGACCTGATCTCCATGAAGCTGTACCAGCTGACGGTCCTGCGCAGCAAACAGGAGGACGAGGAGCAGGAGGAGGTTCTGGTTCCCAGTGTCGACAACATGGAGCTCCTGAGACGTGAGTATGATCACATGATCACAGCAGCTCTCGTGTGTGTGTCACAGTCAAACCAAAAACTATTCAGACACCAGATAAAATTTTTGATTTTATTTGTCCACTAGTGTGATCAGGACTAGTGATGCTCCGATTGATCGGCCGCCGATCATGATCGGCCGATATTGGCAAAAAATAGCTTGATCGGCAACCCCCAAAAGCGCCGATCAAAAAAGCCGATCACGTGACGTAAATAACTCGCGCAACTTTTCCGCATGCGCGGCAACACAACAGCAGAGCAGAGCTTGCTTAACAGTGGCAAAATGAGTTCTCCTATGACGGCAATTCAATGGCAATTATAATCGAGCGCACAACTGATGCTGGCGCGCGCGGTAAATGACATTCGCGAGAGGATAACAGATCTACGCGCGAGGAAACGGGAACTCGCGAGCTCATTCAAACCCTGCGCGGGCGCATGACATCTCTGCCCTCGCGCGCGCGCATGATCATTCCCCACACTCTCGCGCTTGATCTCCTCTCGCCTGCTGATTTTGCTCGCTCGAACACTTTTATTTTTGGCAGTCGAGGGGCGGGACTTACTGTTTTAATAACCTCAAATGTCATTGTCATTATTTAGTTAGTTCCTCAACTACATCCATTGTAGTCTGCCTGACCCCTCTTTGTTTTGAAAAATTATACTGTGCCTTATTTGGAAAAGGTGGCCTACAGTAGCCTTATGTTATCTTGTTTTCTAACTACAATTAAATAAATATTGGTGGTTCTTCAAGATTTTCTTGACTCTATCATATTTCCATTCTGTGATCGGCAGTGATCGGCAATCGGCAGATCATGATTTTGGTGATCGGTAATCGGTGATCGGCCCCAAAAATGCTGATCGGAGCATCATAGTTCATTTATGTAAGTGAGGAGAGCAAAATAAAGTAAACTGTGACATATTATACCCAAATATTCTTCATACAGAGACTACCTGTGAAATCTATTAAATTTGTGACCAAAACTGATTGGGACACTTTGAGCTGATCATGTTTTGCTGAAGTGTTTTGTCTTTAATTGCTAATGCTCTTTTTACACACAGACTGAACAAAATGAAGCATTGCTTGGTGATTGGTTGAGCTAAACTGGTATTATCTAATTGTGTAGTTAAATTTAACAGCTGACAGATATTCAACATAATTCATGTGTGAGACAGTCTAACAGAAGGACGGACAAAACCAGTCAAATATCCACTGATTTATCATATTTTATTACCATTTTCTAAACTATAGAGAATAAACTGATAATGTGAGAAATGTTGAAGCTGTCTGAGTAAATGTTGGCGTGACTGTAGATCAGGTTCAGTACATGTGAATTTTTCTCAAAGAAAGGTACATTTCTGCGGTTGAAACAGTAGCTGCGTTTCCATTACCCCTCAAATTGCGCAAATTGAAATTGCGAATTGGAAATACGCTCAATGGAAACGCATCAATTTCGCAAAAACTCCCGTTCATCGCAAAAAAGTTTTTCCGCTCGCATGAGGAGGTTTTTCATGGGCAAATTCGAAAAAGGAATATTTCGCCTGACGTAGATGACGCGGCGTGTTTGAACAGAATACGAGACATAGTTCCTTATTAAATTCAATTGGATTCTAAACCCTAGAGGTGCCACAATCAAGACCTCGGAGCAGAAATGAGTGAGAAACCCCCAGAAACACCTCATATGAGCCGCTCACAGTGTAAGGGTCTTTCCTTGCCATTAATGCTTGGATCAACATGCCTACGTTTCCTTCCATTAATAGTACTAATGTCTAGTGCGGTGGCTGGGATATATATAAACCTACCAACGTCCGTTGCCATGATTTTTGTAATGACTGATTGCGAGAGGAAAAAATGATGTTTTAGTCGCATAACATCGGTTAATGGAAACGCCGTCATTTCGCAATAGTTTTTTGTCGATATTTAGAAAAAATCACAAAAGTTTTGCACAAATCTGTAATGGAAACGCGCCTAGTGATGGATTATAGACATGATTGAGTTCAGGAAGTTGTTCTGAATCTTTCCTCATTCCTTTTGATGTTCACTGATGTTTATTTGCTGCTGTAACTAGTAGTAAACAGCAAGAGATGATTGCTTCATCTGACACACACACACACACACACACACACACACACTTACTGACTGAATTTACTGATGAAACTCACAGGATTTGAGAGCCGAGACTTTGTTTCATATCAAAAGTATCAAAGCACAGATTACAGATGATGATGTGTAGAGAAGCGTTGTCCACGCACCAGCTGAACACAGAGAATGAGTATGGGTTCATCATAATGTGTGTGTGTGTGTGTGTGTGTGTGTGTGTGTGTGTGTGTGTGTGTGTGTGTGTGTGTGTGTGTGTGTGTGTGTCCAGCGTACGCAGACGAGGAGGGCATGAGCAGCATCAGTATCTTCTTCTGCGTGCTCTTCTCCATGCTGGGAGTGTTTCTGCTGGTGGTGGTGGGACTGGTTCTGTACGGGCACTGGAGCGAGAGCCGGCGCAAGCGCTTCTACTGACACACACACACACACACACACACACACTCTCTCTCTGTCGAGGGGGAATAACCTGAGCGATGAACACTCGACTGTCGTCGTGATGATGATGATGAAGAAGGTGATGATGATGAAGAAGGTGATGATGATGAAGGTGTGATGGGCATCACGAGTCTCAGATGTGAATGTGTTTCTCAAACTCCTGCTGCCTTCATTCTCTCAACCAGTGCTGTATTTATTCACTGTATATTATATATTTATTAATTGTTTGTACAGAACGTCTAACATCTCTTCATCTGTCCAGATCCAAGTGGGGAATCTGAGGAGCCCATGGAATCAGAATTAAAGTTTTGTTGATTTTTGTCTCTATTGTCTGTACGCCACTGTTGAGCCACAGATGTTGAGCCACAGATGTTGAGCCACATCTGTCTCCTGTTTTAGACTCACGATTCGCTCCTTCACACACACTAGCACTCGTCTGAACCCTAACCCTAACCTCTGAACCCTAACCCAGCCCAGACTCTGCTGTTCGTGACATCGGAGGATCGGGAGGACATCAGTCTCGTCTGTAATGGAATCAAAGATCATTTTTCAGGATCAGTGTTTCATGTGCCTCACATTTATAATTACAAATAAATGTTGAAAATCTATAAAAAACATGCTTGAAATTTCCAGCTGAATTGACCTTTGCATTAATGCTTTTAGCAGAGACTTTTATCCAGAGCGACTTACAGGAGAGGAACAAAAGCCGACAATATCCGTAATATGCAATGCCTGGATTATTAGACGAAAGAAAACTAGAAGAAAAATAAACATGTTTTCCCTTTAAATTAATCTTATTTTTCTAAACCCACTGGGAGATTTGTTCTTGTTTTAATCATAAACTCACTTACTTTGGATCATCTTTCAGAAAACAAGAGTTAATATCTTCAGTCATGTTGAGTTTAGAGTGTTTAGATGTTTGTGCTGGAGAACGAGACAGAGACACTGAGGGAGAACATCATGTCTTCACTAGCGTTCACATCCGACAGATCAGACACGTGTTCATATTCATGTGTGTGTCAGTCCTCATACACACACACTCACGGGATCTTCATCACATCTTCCTCACGTGTCAGTGATCATATTATTAAAAACACAATTTCAAGACCTTCAGAACTGACTTGCTCTACTATATGCCTGCATTATTATGACTCTCCGAAGTTTAATCCACTTTATACTACAGGGTCGTTGAATGCTTGAATCTGATTGGTTAACGAACATTCTAAGGTGTGCATTATTTTCAGGGAAACGCACGGCTAAAGTAGTTCCAGGCAGGTCTCGACCGCATTACAGCTCCATATCACTTCGCATAGTCAACTGTAATAACGGAAAATAGGATACAATTCATAACAAGAAAAAGCATTTTTACTTCACAATCAATAGAAACATGCAGTTTAATTTTAATAAATAAAGTATATAGTCTATAATCAATAGAAAATTAAACAGAATATAGGCTAAATAAATGGATAGTCCTGCAGCACGGATTTTTATTGCAGATAATATAACAAATAAATAATTATTGATAGGCCTACTTGTTAAAAGGGCTTTGTGTTTCATTTATTTGGCTATAGTCTACTGTCATCTGTCAATAATGAAGAAAAAAAAAGAATGAACGAATTAATTAAAACGAATTGAATTAATAAATAAATAATAATATTGACGCACATGCTTTTCTGTCTCATTATTGCAACATCTCTCTCTAATAACTGCATAATGAATGTAATTTGATACTTATGACTGATCATGCCCAAACGCGTGTTCAGTGCGTTCAGTCTGTGTTCAAAGTCGGTGTTTAAAATCTTCTGCAGTCGATGAAAACAGTCAGAGAATGTGTCAGCTAGTCGTGTGTCCAGCATTAGCCTGCTATCAGCGGCTAAAACCTCCGTCACTAACTCTACCTAACCCTAACTCTACCTAACCCTAACCCTAAGTCAGCATTAGTCTGCTATCAGCGGCTCAAACCTCCGTTACTAACTCTACCTAACCCTAACCCTAACTCAGCATTAGTCTGCTATCAGCGGCTCAAACCTCCGTCACTAACTCTACCTAACCCTAACTCAGCATTAGTCTGCTATCAGCGGCTCAAACCTCCGTTACTAACTCTACCTAACCCTAACCCTAACTCAGCATTAGTCTGCTATCAGCGGCTCAAACCTCCGTTACTAACTCTACCTAACCCTAACTCAGCATTAGTCTGCTATCAGCGGCTCAAACCTCCGTTACTAACTCTACCTAACCCTAACTCAGCATTAGTCTGCTATCAGCGGCTCAAACCTCCGTTACTAACTCTACCTAACCCTAACCCTTACTCAGCATTAGTCTGCTATCAGCGGCTCAAACCTCCGTCACTAACTCTACCTAACCCTAACTCAGCATTAGTCTGCTATCAGCGGCTCAAACCTCCGTCACTAACTCTACCTAACCCTAACTCAGCATTAGTCTGCTATCAGCGGCTCAAACCTCCGTTACTAACTCTACCTAACCCTAACCCTAACTCAGCATTAGTCTGCTATCAGCGGCTCAAACCTCCGTTACTAACTCTACCTAACCCTAACTCAGCATTAGTCTGCTATCAGCGGCTCAAACCTCCGTTACTAACTCTACCTAACCCTAACTCAGCATTAGTCTGCTATCAGCGGCTCAAACCTCCGTTACTAACTCTACCTAACCCTAACCCTTACTCAGCATTAGTCTGCTATCAGCGGCTCAAACCTCCGTCACTAACTCTACCTAACCCTAACTCAGCATTAGTCTGCTATCAGCGGCTCAAACCTCCGTCACTAACTCTACCTAACCCTAACTCAGCATTAGTCTGCTATCAGCGGCTCAAACCTCCGTTACTAACTCTACCTAACCCTAACTCAGCATTAGTCTGCTATCAGCGGCTCAAACCTCCGTTACTAACTCTACCTAACCCTAACCCTAACTCAGCATTAGTCTGCTATCAGCGGCTCAAACCTCCGTTACTAACTCTACCTAACCCTAACCCTTACTCAGCATTAGTCTGCTATCAGCGGCTCAAACCTCCGTTACTAACTCTACCTAACCCTAACTCAGCATTAGTCTGCTATCAGCGGCTCAAACCTCCGTCACTAACTCTAAAATGACATTTTGGAATTAGCAACGGAGGCATGGGATTAGATGCGTAAGAAATTAGTCCTACATACAAGAGCATTTTAATGACAAAAACTTTACAAACGTCTTGAAATACATAATCTGAACAATGTTTCGAGGTGTGGTAACTGTAGTATAAGCGGAATAATTGACTTCAGGCCGTTGAATTACTAGAAAAATAATGCACACCCGAGGTGTAATAGCCACTCCGCTTCGCGTCGTGACCGCATTACCACCTCGGGTGTGCATTATTTTTCTAGTAATTCAACGGCCTGTCGTCAATTATTCCTTACTTAACCGTCTCTTTCTTCTCTATATTCCCAGATGAAAAGGTTAGTTTTCCCCACTGTGAAAATGGTGCATCATCAGATCAGTGTTTAACGTCTCGTTTCCCTGAATAAGAGCACAGATGCCGGACGGCTCAGCATCACCTCTGCTTCATGTCTATAGCGCTTTATACAACACAGGCTGAGTCTGTAACGAGGGATGTTGATAAGGGAACGTTTCACACTAACCGTCTCTAAGACCTCGAGCGATTTTGGACCAGCTGTAGTTTGTTTAATATGCATGCAGGGCAACCACCCAGTAGAGCATTACAATAATCTAGCCTTGAGGTCATGAACGCATGGACTAACTGTTCAATTCATTTGTAATTTGTCATAATTTAGAAATATTCTTAAAATGGAAGAATGCGGTTTTAGGGGACCTTTGCAAAAAAATATATATAATACGGACTTTCGCGTGCTCACGCGTTACAATTTCCGGTTTGGTTATAGTGTCATTACTACAAATGTGGGAAAAGGGATGAGATGAGAGTGTGCTTGGAGCATGCCTCCAGAGATTTGTCTTATTATAGGGAGTTTGCATTTGAGATTGTTTGTGGACTGTGCTTTACTGTAGGAAAAAAAAGCATGAATATCACATAAATGAATATCAGGTCCCACATCATGGATTACATAATCAGAGAGTAGCCTATTTCTTTTCGTTTTGAATTGTTTCGTTTAAAGACATTTCAAGCTTTCTTCAGATGTATTTCTCATATCTGTGAGGCATACACTGAGTTTCGGTTAATTTATGATGAGATGCGCTCCAGTTCAAGTGCAATGCAAGTGACCGCAGCGCGCCGGTGCCTCCATGATTATATTGTCTGCTATATATTTGCTTCTTATTTATTAAAGGGATACTCCACCATTTTTTCATATTAAACTATGTTATTCCCTTAACTAAGACGAGTTGATACATACCTCTCTCATCTCAGTGCGTGCACTCAATCGCTCTGACGCGCGGCGACACTCTGATAGTACTTAGCCCAGTATATTCAATGGTATCTGACAGCAATGAATTAAGAAGTGACCAAACACATCAACGTTTTCCCTATTTAAAAACAGTTACACGAGTAGTTATACGATCAAGTAGGGTGACACAAAATAAAACGTGGCGCTTTTCTAAGCGGGTTAAAAAGGATAACTATAATGTATGGCGGGATAGCACTTTCGGGAGTAGTTCGACTCGGCGCAGTAAAAAGTCACGCCTGATCCTCTTCCTCTCACTTCTGTCAATAGTGGGAAGAGGATCAGGCGTGACTTTTTACTGCGCCGAGTCGAACTACTCCCGAGCTAAGTGCTATCAGAGTGTCACCGCGCGTCAGAGCGATTGAGTGCACGCACTGAGATGAGAGAGGTATGTATCAACTCGTCTTAGTTAAGGGAATAACATAGTTTAATATGAAAAAACGGTGGAGTATCCCTTTAAATACAGGCAATTGGTTGATGAAAAATTTATTAAAATTAAGATACAATTTATACAAAACGAAATTCACTTTAAAGAAAGGCTTTCTACAATACAAAACTTAATGATTAAACTTATAATAATAACCATCATGATCACTGCATGAACAGTGTGTCGAACATGACGATGTGATCAGATCAGAAACACAGAGACGACTGAGTGCCAATGCTGGTTTATTGTTTTTATTACAAAAATAAAATACAAATGACTATAGACAAAGCAGACGTCTTACTAAATAACGCGTCAGTAGAAACGCCACACGGCTGTCAGTGCTGCAATTACAAATCAAACACGCCTGTAGGTCTGAGCATCTTCATCATCATCATCATCATCATCTGACGGATGCTCAGATGTAGGTCACACACATCAGCTCCACTATTATAAACGAGTATGAAGTCAAAACAGCTCAACGTGCTTTACAGAAGAGCTGGCGCTGTGATTTGGCTCGATATTAAACGTCACTTATTATTAAACACACATTTGAACAAAAGAAATCATCTGACGCCTCAGATTTCACCATTCCTGGATGAGTCCGTCTGAAACAGAGGCGTTCACGAACAACAGACAGGTTATTGAGTTAGTACACAAACTAAGAAACCACAAACAAGCGTCGCGGGCGGACAGCAGTGAGATCAGTCTCTGGGTGAAGCCTTCGCTGGGTCACATGAGCGCTGTTACTGACGAGTCCTCGTGTTTTGCATAGCCTAGTTAGTTAATCTGGTTCTCCAGTGGGAAAAAGGCACAGAATCTGTAAACTTTGCAGGAAATGCGTTGGAGAAATGCGAGGACGACAGCGTCCCTCAGTGCAACACACAGGGTTCAGAGGGATGATGGGAAAACAAGCGTGAGAACAACAGCAAACATTCAGAAACAACATGATATTGATTTTAGCCCTTAATGCAGGTAAACGTCCTCGATTCAGAACCGTCATGCAACTATCAGCCGAGGCTCTACGACACGCAGCTTCACGTTTGTGCTTTACAAATAAACTAGATCATAACGCTGAGGCAGCGTCATGTGACGCTGCTGATGTCATTCACACACACACACACACACACACACACACACACACACACACACACACACACACAGGTCTACAGTAGCAGTGCGAGATGGGAAAGGCCACAGTCTTCCAGACACACACGTATGAGACGATCAGCTGACTGTGTTGATCTGCTCTCTCAGCGCTCATGGGATTTTCAGGCAAACAAACACATGAAAACACACACGCCCTTTACACTCTCTGTGTGTGTGTGTGTGTGTGTGTGTGTGTGTGTGTGTGTGTCGCTCTGGGACGCAGTCATGGTGAGAAACGAGCAGTGGCTCAGTCGAAGAAAGCGTGAGGGATGCTGGGAAACAGAAGCTCAGAGTCTCTCTCACACAAGGCGCTCGGGTTCTAGTTCTGGTTCTGGTTCTGCTGGATCTCTCCCAGCGCTGGAACAGCACCCGGCCGCCCCCTGACACCCCTCGGCCTCCTCCGGGCCCTGGTCCAGCCGGCACACACACACCTCGATGCCCGAGTCCCCGGTCACATGCCGGCGCCGGCTGTTCTCCTGGTCCGGAACCGGTGCGGGCGGGTCCCGTGGGTTCTGATGGTTCTGCGGGTCCACGGACTCTGAGTACGGTGGAGGAGGTGTCGGAGGATGAGCCAGAACCTCCTCATAGTCCGGCAGCTTACAGTCCGTCCACAAGCCTGGAGAAACACACACACACACACACACACACACACACTCGGATCAGAGGATCTGAGGCCCGATACATGATGATGTCACACTACTTCATTTACAGATGGAAAAAAACACATTCTATTTATTTCAAATAATATTTACTAATATAAAATATAGGGCTGCAATAACTAACCGATAAATGAAAATCATCGACAACGAATGTCATCGATTAGTTGCGGAAAACTTCCGCCAGTTGCATCAAATTACAGCAGTGAATAACTCATTTCTATGGACAAAATGCATCTGAAAACAGTGGAGGTGCTGTGGGACCGGTGAGAGATCCAAGCTGCCCAAATCAGCTATCCAATCAGAACTCTTTTAAGTTTCAGAATAATGCACAAGCGTAGTTTAACATGGCTTGCCTGTGACAGATGCATGCGTTTAATGTGGGATATGTTTCCTCGGCTTTCAAAAAGGGTTTTCGACTTTCATTTTTTTGGGTTATACCCTCACCTGTAAGTGTAACAGATTCAGTGTTACACCTGTAAGCGTTACAGATTCAGTGTTACACCTGTAAGCGTTACAGGTTCAGTGTTACACCTGTAAGCGTTACAGGTTCAGTGTTACACCTGTAAGCGTAACAGGATCAGTGTTACACCTGTAAGCGTAACAGGATCAGTGTTACACCTGTAAGCGTAACAGGATCAGTGTTACACCTGTAAGCGTTACAGGTTCAGTGTTACACCTGTAAGCGTTACAGGTTCAGTGTTACACCTGTAAGCGTTACAGGTTCAGTGTTACACCTGTAAGCGTTACAGGTTCAGTGTTACACCTGTAAGCGTAACAGGATCAGTGTTACACCTGTAAGCGTAACAGGATCAGTGTTACACCTGTAAGCGTTACAGGTTCAGTGTTACACCTGTAAGCGTTACAGGATCAGTGTTACACCTGTAAGCGTTACAGGTTCAGTGTTACACCTGTAAGCGTTACAGGTTCAGTGTTACACCTGTAAGCGTTACGGATTCAGTGTTACACCTGTAAGCGTTACAGGTTCAGTGTTACACCTGTAAGTGTTACGGATTCAGTGTTACACCTGTAAGCGTTACGGATTCAGTGTTACACCTGTAAGCGTTACGGATTCAGTGTTACACCCCACTTTGCATGAACGGAACGCTCGTCCTGACAGTCTGCGCTAGACTTCACACTTCACTGACGGGTCACATTACAGAGGAACACCATTAAGATTCAGCGGGAAAATTTTCATTTTGCTGAAATATCTGTTGTTGGACGTTAAATTTATGAAAGTCAACATTCAAGTATTTTATGAGAGTGGATCCTGAAAAGGGATAACTGCATATCACTGAAGACGTTTCTAACATTTACAGGATAAAGAGATGACAGTGTCAGGTTAGTGTGTCCAGAGTGAGTGTGTGTGTTCCTGCAGTGTTCCTCTTATCTGTTGACACTGAGTTTGTGCTTTTATTTTTCTTTGTCTTCATTTCTAATGTAGGGATTTAAACTGTCATTTTGCTCTATAGCTCTTTTGTTCATAGCACAGATATATCCACTGTGAGCATCCAGTTGGCAAATTAGTTTGAAGGACAGCTTTTGCCAGGACGTGGAATAGTGTGTTTTGTCAAAAAAAAAGGCATTTTTAATCCGATTAATCGAAGAAATGAAGTGTGTGTGAGATGTGTGTGTGTGTGTGAGACGGCTGTGAGTGTGTGACGGGTGTGTGTGAGACTCACGCAGGTTGAGAGGAGCAGGGGTGATGAAGGAACTCGACGCCCCCTGATACGCCATCAGGCTGATCTCTCGCTGTGTGACGGTGTGTGTGTGACGGGGGTGTGTGTGTGTGTGTGTGTGTGTGTGTGTGAGACTCACGCAGGTTGAGAGGAGCAGGGGTGATGAAGGAACTCGATGCCCCCTGATGCCCCCTGATACGCCATCAGGCTGATCTCTCGCTGAGTGACGGTGTGTGTGCGACGGGTGTGTGTGTGAGACTCACGCAGGTTGAGAGGAGCAGGGGTGATGAAGGAACTCGATGCCCCCTGATACGCCATCAGGCTGATCTCTCTCTGTCTCTGCTCCTGCTGGAGTCGCATCTTCACCCGCCGGTGTCTGTACGCGCAGCAGCAGCTCAGCATGATGATGAGGGTCCAGACCAGCCAGAACCCTAAACACACACACACGACTGAAATCACATCTCACATCATACACATAGCTACATTATGAGAAGAATGGCATCTACGCTAATGTTGGTCTTTCTGCTTATTCCGAGGTTTACTGTAATCAACTGGATCCAAATCAGATCTTGCAACTTTGTTGCATTATTTTCCTGTTATCTCTGTAAAGCTGCTTTGAAACAATATGTATTGTAAAAAGGCCTATATAAATAAAGGTGACTTGACTTGATACACGCACACACACACATCATCATCATCATCATCAGTGCAGTGGATGACGGGATCAGTGTGTATCTGTCAAATGCTGCTCATCAACATCACCAATGATTTCAAACATGTCATGTTCATGATCTCGTGTGATTGAGAAACTTCATGGAATATTTGAACTTTTAAAAATCATTTTTCACATGGCCATTCAAAATTAACAACTGAGACAAAAAGGTGGTAAAACACGTGATCAGTCACATCATCCGTAAGATTACTCTCAGATACAGGCTTTGACATGAAACCTTGGAGTTAATGTCTATTAGAAGAACTGACAGATACACTGAGAAAACCTGTGAGTGTGTGTGTGTGTGTGTGTGTGTGTGTGTGTGTGTGTGTGTGTAACAGATGAATCTGCAGGTGTGTATGTGTGTATAACTCACACCACAGCTCGTAATAATAAGTGCAACACTCGGTCTCCCCGCAGCAGTAGCCCATCTCACAGCGGTACTGTTCATTGTTCACGCCGAAACAAAACTCCTTCCCCTGCAAACAAACACAAGCATTCAGCAACACACACACACACACGACATCTGAAGTTTACATCAGTGTTGGAGTCTGACAGAAAACACTCAAGAGTCTCATACTTCAGGCCCAGTACAAACACAAATTCACCATTTGAAAGCCAGATGACTTGATTTGTGTCAAACGTTCAACTATTGTGCTCAAGATAAAGCTGAAATAAACGAGTCAATAAATACATATGAACCATTCTATATAAAAATAATAATATGGATACAAATTTGCCCGAATATTGTGTAAACAGGAAACACCACAGTCGGTCTTTTTATTGATTTTCTGGATCATTTACACAATAACCTTTGAAAACAACCAGTACAAGCCAAACCCCGAACCTCACAAACAGACAAACACCCTACAAAACCGCAAACACTACAGACAAAACGATCAATAAGCTTGTATCTATTCATATCATCTTCTCAAATGTCTATGATTTCAACATGTAAAACATTTATGTCGATTCTTAATACCCGGTAAGAAGCAGGATCGCGAACATTATGTTTCGGTAACCGTGTTTTATGGCTTTGTTTCAGTTGTTTATCGAGGCCTCCACATTCGCGAATCCCCGAGCTCGAGTTCAAGCACTCCCCGCCTCAGAGGCCCTGCCGCCGGCTTACCTGAACTAAACACGCCGCTGCGCAGAGAAGCCCCACGGCGGAGCACAGCGTCTTCTGCGGCATCTTTCTGCGCGTTTCTTTCCAAACTCCAGCTAATCATAAGTTAATCATAAATCTTCAGATGAACAGACGCGCATCATGTCTGTGTGATGAATGTGATGATCCACAGAGGGCAGCAGCATCACAATCACAGCAATAACACACACACACACACACACACACACACACACACACACACACACACACACACACACACACACACACACACACACACACACACACACACACACACACACACACACACAGTGTCGCTGCATTTATCGGCCTATTAAATTAACATTTGTATCATATTATACGCTACCCGATACACTATTGTGCGTATAACATTTATTCATGTTGAATGTTATTCCTCACTTTGGCAAATCACATCAATGACACATTTCAAAACAACAATGCTAATGAATTGATAATTTTTTTTACGTTTTTATGAGATTTTTATATATTTGCATATTGTCAATGTCATATTTGAAATGTAACGGATGCGCACGCGGAATCAGAACATGACGTCAACAGGATGACATCAGATGCGCGTTCTGCGAGACAGAGGGAGCGCGCAGTGAGAAATAGTGAGTACCTACCTCCGCCGGTATCACTCACACACACACACACACACACACACACACACACACACACACACACACACACACACACACACACACACACACACACACACACACACACACACATCTCATCTCATTCATATATTTGGAGAACATATATCGCTTTGGGTCCTTTCGCTAGTTTTTAAATGTTTCCTAGCGGTTTGTGTCCATTAGGAAACTCACTGTGAAGAGACGCATTAACTCTTTATAGAACAGTTTGTTATAACAGATCATTAGAAAACTGCTTGTTATTTTTAAAAACTGTAATAAGGCATGACGTATACTTGTCTTCTCAGTGAGCAACAGAAGAGCCTCAGCTGAAGTCATGTGGTGCTTCTTCATTTTTCTCATTTAAGTTACACTTGATAGCCTATTAGATCATATAAAAGTAGAATGAAGGAGATTTTTCCGTCAAGTCATCGTATTTGAGTGTTCACTGCATATGTCATATGACGCAGAAAGTTCAGAAACGGTTTATTTTTGTTAGCAGCTCCCTGTTAAATCTGGGCTGCGTTCAGCCCCGGCAAAACGTTGCACAACGTTTTTTAAACAGAAACGGTGATGCGTTGAACACACTGTTCTGATGACGCAAGAGTTGCAACTATGGCAGCTGAGAAGGCTCATTCTTTGTGTTCTTTGTGAAGAATTTTCTGAGCCTGATGAAGTCGGTATAAATATGTGTTTAATACTACAAAATATGCTCGATGTTACAGTTACTGCACTTGCCGCCCAGAACAAAAGAGAACATCCCAATCGAGTGAAGGGATTGCTGAAACTGAAATGGAAGCACACATCTTACCTAATTCAGACTAAAATACATCTATTTAGCCTCACATACTGACTTTATTTGTAGGTCATACTGTTTTAATACCCTGTATTTTCTTTCTCATTTTTAGGAAAAGCACTTAATTACCATTGTTTATTTCTATACCAAATGTCATACACTTGCAATGAAGCTAAAAATATAAACAACTACATCATTATGTTGATATCCTATATTTTTACAATAAAACTTACGACAAACATGTCTTCTAATATCCTCAGTTGTTGCGTATACCGAGCTGCATCGAACACATTTGTAAATTACTTTCCTTGAACCCATTGTGCGAGTTCACTTTAATAGCGCGTGTTTTATATACATGTTGCTGCTGATTGGACTGCAGTTCTGACACACCCACCAAACAAGAGAAAACGTATCTCAAACCCCGTTGCACACCGGTGCACGCCGTTTCCAGGAAACATGACGTTCAACCCGGAAACCGTAGCAAAACGTTGCACACCGTTTTGAACTTGAACATGCCCCTGTTAAATCACAATCAAAGCAGATGATTGGTTCATCAGAGTCAGATGATTGGTTCATCACGAGATCAGAGTCTCGTGTGATTGGTTCATCCGATCAGAGTCTCGTGTGATTGGTTCATCCGATCAGAGTCTCGTGTGATTGGTTCATCCGATCAGCATGTCGTGTGATTGGTTCCTCCGATCAGAGTGTCGTGTGATTGGTTCCTCCGATCAGAGTGTCGTGTGATTGGTTCATCCGATCAGAGTGTCGTGTGATTGGTTCATCCGATCAGAGTCTCGTGTGATTGGTTCATCCGATCAGAGTCTCGTGTGATTGGTTCATCCGATCAGAGTCTCGTGTGATTGGTTCCGAAGCTTCTCTGGTCAAGGCAGATTTATATTACAGTTTTTCTGAATTGCTAAAACACTAAACCTCATTCTCTGAACCAAATTCTCAATAGTCTAAACCAATTTTTCGAATAAATCACTCTTTCTGTAAAACATTAAACTAGTTCAGGTCGTTAAAACACTTTGCAAATCTCATGCACTCTTTTTACTCTAAACACATTTTTACTCACTAAAACACATTTTGCACTGTGATGCACTTATGTTTCAAAATGCTAAACACAGACAGGCGAAAGTTAAACACAACAACTACACAGTGGTCATCGTTTACACACAACGACTCAAAATTGTTCACACTTATTTCTAATGATGTGACCAAACCAACTGTACATCATACAAGTCAGGTCAGAGTCCCGAAACTGACTCAAAATGTTGCACTGAATGTTGATACCAACAATGGATGGAAACAATATAAGAGGGAGAGAAGGAAGAGGATGAGGATGAGGACGAGGAAGAGTGTGTGTGTAAGAGGTGGTGAATGAGGAAGAGGATGAAGACGAGGAAGAGTGTGTGTGTAAGAGGAAGAGTGTGTCTGTAAGAGGAGGTGAAATGAAAGCTTTAGCATAAGTTCTGCCGGGAAGACTCAATTGTTTGCGTCACTTATTACATTCTCATTTATAGTATATCTCAAGTATAAAGGACCCGTACTTACACTTGTCTGAGTTCGCAGATGCTAAACGCTTCACTCACCACCATCCACCCCCCCCACCACCAAGATGGTTTCCTCCACTAATAAGAAGGCTTCTTCTCTCCATATTTATCACCGCAGGATGTTCCTTCCCCTCCAACCACCCCACCACCACCAGGACGGTCCCTTCCAATACATCACAGGGGGTCGGCTGCGCCTTGCCTTCATCTTCAGGCAGGAAATGCTGAATCCGTACCCTCAGATTGCGAGTTACGGACGGGGCCTACGGCAAATAGTTTATTGCATATTGCTTGCTGGGTCATTAATAAATGGATGATTGTTACAATATCTTCTCCCGAGTCTTTCTGGTAGAACGAGGAAGAGGAGGAAGAGCCGGTGTGTGTAAGAGGAGGTGAACGAGGAAGAGGAGGATGAGGAAGAGCAGGTGTGTGTAAGAGGAGGTGAAAGAGGAAGAGGATGAGCAGGTGTGTGTAAGAGGAGGTGAAAGAGGAAGAGGATGAAGAAGAGCAGGTGTGTGTAAGAGGAGGTGAACAAGGAAGAGGAGGATGAGGAAGAGCAGGTGTGTGTAAGAGGAGGTGAAAGAGGAAGAGGAGGATGAGGAAGAGCAGGTGTGTGTAAGAGGAGGTGAAAGAGGAAGAGGATGAGGAAGAGCAGGTGTGTGTAAGAGGAGGTGAACGAGGAAGAGGAGGATGAGGAAGAGCAGGTGTGTGTAAGAGGAGGTGAACGAGGAAGAGGAGGATGAGGAAGAGCAGGTGTGTGTAAGAGGAGATGAACGGGGAAGAGGAGGATGACAAAGAATGTGTGTGTAAGAGGAGGTGAATGAGGAAGAGGAGGATGAGGAAGAGCAGGTGTGTGTAAGAGGAGGAGGATGAGGAAGAGGAGGATGAGGAAGAGCAGGTGTGTGTAAGAGGAGATGAACAGGGAAGAGGAGGATGACGAAGAGTGTGTGTGTAAGAGGAGGTGATCGAGGAAGAGGAGGATGAGGAAGAGCAGGAGGTGTGTGTAAGAGGAGGTGAAAGAGGAAGAGGAGGATGAGGAAGAGCAGGTGTGTGTAAGAGGAGGTGAAAGAGGAAGAGGATGAGGAAGAGCAGGTGTGTGTAAGAGGAGGTGAACGAGGAAGAGGAGGATGAGGAAGAGCAGGTGTGTGTAAGAGGAGGTGAACGAGGAAGAGGAGGATGAGGAAGAGCAGGTGTGTGTAAGAGGAGATGAACGGGGAAGAGGAGGATGACGAAGAGTGTGTGTGTAAGAGGAGGTGAATGAGGAAGAGGAGGATGAGGAAGAGCAGGTGTGCGTAAGAGGAGGAGGATGAGAAAGAGTGTGTGTATAGTGTTGTCGAGGCTGGATCTGCTTCAGGGTTTTCCTCTTCTCCTGCCAAGAGTCTGAGATGAGGAGAAACTCCTCCGGCCGGATCAACATGAACACATGATGAAGCAGAATCTCTCTCTAACTCTTCTGAGTGTCCTTTACTGTAACGCTCTTCATCTACAGTCTTTACTGTAACGCTCTTCATCGAGAGTCTTTACTGTAACACTCTTCATCGAGAGTCTTTACTGTAACGCTCTTCATCTAGAGTCTTTACTGTAACGCTCTTCATCGAGTCTTTACTGTAACACTCTTCATTTACAG
>NC_138729.1:395469-442969 GCF_965113295.1 Leuciscus leuciscus | reverse complement strand
TGGAATAATAGAGTAATTGATGCTTGTATTTTTACAAACGGGTTTTCAGACCACCATATGATCACTTTGGTTTTAAATGTAAAGAAGACATTAAGATCTAATTATTACTGGCATTTGAATGTTAAATTATTACATGATGCTTTTTTCTGTGAGAGTTTTAAAGTGTTTTGGAGTGAATGGAAGTTGAAGAAGCCTTTGTTTGAGAATCGTTGTCAATGGTGGGATGTGGGAAAAGCGAATATAAGATTATTTTGTCAGAATTATGCATTTCATACATCAACTATGGTCAAAACAACAGTAAAATCTCTACAAAATGACATTGAGTTGTTGGAAAAAAATCTTGTAACTAATAAGGAAGGTGTACATTGTGATGCGTTGAAAAAACAAAAACAAGAACTGAATTCTTTTCTACAAGAGCAGGCCAAAGGAGCGTTGATAAGGGCAAGATTTTGCACTATCAAAGATATGGATGCTCCAAGTGCTTTCTTTTTTAATCTTGAAAAAAAATGTGTCAATCAAAAACAGATGTGTCATCTTCGTCGTCAGGATGGATCAGTAACATCAAATCCAGTCGAAATGAGAAAGTTATCAAGAGATTTTTATAAACAGTTATACAGTGCTGAGAGCTGTGATGCTGAAAGTGTTGATGATTTGCTTAAGGAATTACCTCAGCTCGGGGATGAACCGAAAAAGGCACTGGACAATTTAATCACTTTTAAAGAACTTACAGAAGCAATGCGTCAGTTGCATATTGGCCGTTCTCCTGGAATTGATGGACTACCTATAGATTTTTATCAACAGTTCTGGGAAATAATTGGACAAGATTTTTATGAAGTGTTGCTGGATTGCATTAGAGGCGAAACTCTTCCCATAAGTTGTCGTAGAGCAGTCTTGTCGCTGCTTCCAAAGAAAGGGGACTTGGGACTTCTCAAAAACTGGAGACCAGTATCTTTATTATGTTCTGATTATAAAATATTTTCCAAATGTTTATCAAATAGACTTAAACACTGTTTAGACTTGTTGGTTCATAATGATCAAACGTATTGTATAGCTGAAAGATCTATAATGGATAATCTTTTTTTATTACGGGATATAATTCATATTAATCAGTTTCATCATGTTGACCTTGGAGTTCTGTCACTAGATCAAGAAAAAGCTTTTGATCGTGTTGATCATCAATATCTTTTTAATGTGTTAAAGTATTTTGGGTTTGGTGACAGATTTATATCCTATATTCGGTTGTTGTATTGTAATGTTTCTGTTATGGTGAAAGCAGGTGGTGGATTGAGTGAACCAATATCTGTGTCGCGAGGCATTAGACAAGGATGTCCACTTTCCGGGCAATTATACAGCTTGGTTATTGAACCCCTGTTGTGCAGATTGAGGAGGAATCTTGAAGGAGTTGTAATTCCTAATTCAAATGATAATTTTAAACTATTTTTATCTGCGTATGCAGATGACATTAGTGTTTTTATCACAAGTCAAAAGGATATTACAACCTTAAACCAAACTATTGGAATATATGAAAAGGCCTCTTCTGCTAGAGTTAATTGGTCTAAAAGTGAAGGGTTTATTATTGGTAGATGGGAAGGTACTGGTTTTCCTCAACTCCCGGGTGGGTTACAGTGGAGACAGGACGGATTGAAAACACTAGGAGTATTTTTGGGGAATGATCAATTTCAAAAGAAAAATTGGGAGGGTCTGCTGGAGAAGGTGTCTGCTAAATTGTCGAAATGGAAATGGCTATTGCCACAATTGTCCTATAGGGGGAGAGCTCTGGTTGTCAATAATCTCGCCACTTCGATGTTGTGGCACAGGACTATAACTATGGAGCCTCCTGAGGAACTTATTTCTATGATACAAAGGACATTTGTTAATTTTTTCTGGAGTGGACAGCACTGGATCCGTGCAGCTGCACTTTATCTACCAGTTCAAGAGGGCGGTCAAGGCTTGGTGGATGTGAGGAGTCGGATCCGGGCTTTTAGGATTCAAGCTGTGCAGAGACTTCTCTACAAAACGGATGTGGTATGGGCCAAAACTGCCAGTGCGTTTTTGAAGCAGGCAGGAGGACTTGGATTTGATAGACACCTGTTTTTAATGAAACTCGAGGAAGTAAGCCTGTCAGAGCTTCCACCCTTTTATAAGTCTATGCTGCAGACATGGAGAACTGTTTTTAGAGTGGAGCGAGATATGGGTGACCAAGGACATTGGACTCCAGAGGAACCGTTGTTTTTCAACCCAATGGTCCAGACTAGACTGTTGTCCTCGGTGAGCGTGAGGAGATGTTTGCTGAGGAATGGTGTTCGGAAACTTGGACATCTCCTGGATGAGAGGGGATGGAAATCCATCGAGGCACTTCAAGAGATGACGGGGTTAAAGTCCTTGCGTCTTGTTTCAAAATTGAAAGAAGAAATCTGTAACGCACTACCAAGCAGCTGCAGGACTTGGATAGGACTGAGACAGACACAGGATACGAGAACTGGACAAGATTTTCCAGAAATAAAAATTGCACCTGTCATAAATGAAGAAGATGAAGGTGAAGTTGAAGACTCGATTTTATCTTTCAGGTTTCCTCAACTAGACCTTTTTAAAAATGTGTCTAAGAAAGCAATATATGGCACTACAGTTAAAGTCACACATCGAAATTCATTGAAGAGGCAAAAAGCTTCTAGATGGCCAGAACTGTTACAACCAGACTTTCTCGTGCGGGACAGGTGGCGGACCCTGTATAAACCCCCTGTAGAGAAGCGCACTGCTGATCTACAGTGGCGGATTATTCATGGGGCCATAGCTACGGACCGTCATGTGGCACACCTGGATCCGGCAGGAGTTGGGGAATGTAGATTTTGTGGGGAGCAGGAGGACCTAGAACACTTGTTTCTAAGGTGTAACAGATTACAAGACCTTTTTGTTTTGCTTAAGACTTGGTTTAGAAGTTTCAATGAGGATTTTTCCGATAAAGTGTTTATTGGGGGAATGAAATATGTTTTTTCAATGAGGAGGAAAATATGTTTACTAAATTATTTGACGGGAACAGCTAAACTTTCAATTTGGAAAACAAGAAAGAACAAAGGGTTACAACTTGCTTCAATAGATCCTGAAATGATGTTTAGAAAGCTGGTAGAGGGAAGACTGAAAATCGAATTCGCCTATTACAGACTTACAGACTTTTGTGATGTATGGTGTTTTAATGAGGTACTATGTATAGTACAAAATGATCAGCTCATGGTGAATTTTTAATTATAAAGTTATTTATTTCTATTTAATTTTTATTATTTTTTTAATAACTGCCAGTAATGTGATGTAAGGTGGTTTCATATAATAATAAAGTGCTTGTTAAACCTCTCTCTCTCTCTCTCTCTCACACACACACACACACACACACACACACACACACACACACACACACTCTCTCTCTCTCTCTCTCTCTCTCTCTCTCTCTCTCTCTCACACACACACACACACACACACACACACACACACACACACACTCTCTCTCTCTCACACACACACACACACACACACACACACACACACACACACACACACACTCTCTCTCTCTCTCTCTCTCACACACACACACACACACACACACACACACACACACACACACACACACACACACTCTCTCTCTCTCTCTCACACACATACTTGTTTATATGCATTGTGGGGGTCACCTGTCAGAAATGCTACATAATGGGGACCACCCTTTCTAATAAACTTTAAGACCTAAAAAAAATATTATGACAACTAATACAATATCAGTTTAGAAAATGTCCTTTCAGATTACAAATATTTTGCTATAAAATTTTCAAACATGACACAGTGGCTACTTGTGGGGTCATTTCAGGTCTTGTGTAAATCTGAGGTCCGCCAATACACACAACTGGTTTTTAGTCATTGTGGGGATCAAACGTACACACACCAAACTGGTTTTAGGTCATCGTGGGGATCAAACGTACACACACCAAACTGGTTTTTAGTCATCGTGGGGATCAAACGTACACACACCAAACTGGTTTTAGGTCATCGTGGGGATCAAACGTACACACACCAAACTGGTTTTAGGTCATCGTGGGGATCAAACATACACACACCAAACTGGTTTTAGGTCATCGTGGGGATCAAACGTACACACACCAAACTAGTTTTAGGTCATCGTGGGGATCAAACGTACACACACCAAACTAGTTTTAGGTCATCGTGGGGTCAAACGTACACACACCAAACTGGTTTTAGGTCATCGTGGGGATCAAACGTACACACACCAAACTAGTTTTAGGTCATCGTGGGGTCAAACGTACACACACCAAACTGGTTTTAGGTCATCGTGGGGATCAAACGTACACACACCAAACTGGTTTTAGGTCATCGTGGGGATCAAACGTACACACACCAAACTGGTTTTAGGTCATCGTGGGGATCAAACGTACACACACCAAACTGGTTTTAGGTCATCGTGGGGATCAAACGTACACACACCAAACTGGTTTTAGGTCATCGTGGGGATCAAACATACACACACCAAACTGGTTTTAGGTCATCGTGGGGATCAAACGTACACACACCAAACTAGTTTTAGGTCATCGTGGGGTCAAACGTACACACACCAAACTGGTTTTAGGTCATCGTGGGGATCAAACGTACACACACCAAACTGGTTTTAGGTCATCGTGGGGATCAAACGTACACACACCAAACTGGTTTTAGGTCATCGTGGGGATCAAACGTACACACACCAAACTGGTTTTAGGTCATCGTGGGGATCAAACGTACACACACCAAACTGGTTTTAGGTCATCGTGGGGATCAAACGTACACACACCAAACTGGTTTTAGGTCATCGTGGGGATCAAACGTACACACACCAAACTGGTTTTAGGTCATCGTGGGGATCAAACGTACACACACCAAACTGGTTTTAGGTCATCGTGGGGATCAAACGTACACACACCAAACTGGTTTTAGGTCATCGTGGGGATCAAACGTACACACACCAAACTGGTTTTTAGTCATCGTGGGGATCAAACGTACACACACCAAACTGGTTTTAGGTCATCGTGGGGATCAAACGTACACACACCAAACTGGTTTTAGGTCATCGTGGGGATCAAACGTACACACACCAAACTGGTTTTTAGTCATCGTGGGGATCAAACGTACACACACCAAACTGGTTTTAGGTCATCGTGGGGATCAAACGTACACACACCAAACTGGTTTTAGGTCATCGTGGGGATCAAACATACACACACCAAACTGGTTTTAGGTCATCGTGGGGATCAAACGTACACACACCAAACTAGTTTTAGGTCATCGTGGGGTCAAACGTACACACACCAAACTGGTTTTAGGTCATCGTGGGGATCAAACGTACACACACCAAACTGGTTTTAGGTCATCGTGGGGATCAAACGTACACACACCAAACTGGTTTTAGGTCATCGTGGGGATCAAACGTACACACACCAAACTGGTTTTAGGTCATCGTGGGGATCAAACGTACACACACCAAACTGGTTTTAGGTCATCGTGGGGATCAAACATACACACACCAAACTGGTTTTAGGTCATCGTGGGGATCAAACGTACACACACCAAACTAGTTTTAGGTCATCGTGGGGTCAAACGTACACACACCAAACTGGTTTTAGGTCATCGTGGGGATCAAACGTACACACACCAAACTGGTTTTAGGTCATCGTGGGGATCAAACGTACACACACCAAACTGGTTTTAGGTCATCGTGGGGATCAAACGTACACACACCAAACTGGTTTTAGGTCATCGTGGGGATCAAACGTACACACACCAAACTGGTTTTAGGTCATCGTGGGGATCAAACGTACACACACCAAACTGGTTTTAGGTCATCGTGGGGATCAAACGTACACACACCAAACTGGTTTTAGGTCATCGTGGGGATCAAACGTACACACACCAAACTGGTTTTAGGTCATCGTGGGGATCAAACGTACACACACCAAACTGGTTTTAGGTCATCGTGGGGATCAAACGTACACACACCAAACTGGTTTTTAGTCATCGTGGGGATCAAACGTACACACACCAAACTGGTTTTAGGTCATCGTGGGGATCAAACGTACACACACCAAACTGGTTTTAGGTCATCGTGGGGATCAAACGTACACACACCAAACTGGTTTTAGGTCATCGTGGGGATCAAACGTACACACACCAAACTGGTTTTAGGTCATCGTGGGGATCAAACGTACACACACCAAACTGGTTTTAGGTCATCGTGGGGATCAAACGTACACACACCAAACTGGTTTTAGGTCATCGTGGGGATCAAACATACACACACCAAACTGGTTTTAGGTCATCGTGGGGATCAAACGTACACACACCAAACTGGTTTTAGGTCATCGTGGGGATCAAACGTACACACACCAAACTGGTTTTAGGTCATCGTGGGGATCAAACGTACACACACCAAACTGGTTTTAGGTCATCGTGGGGATCAAACGTACACACACCAAACTGGTTTTTAGTCATCGTGGGGATCAAACGTACACACACCAAACTGGTTTTAGGTCATCGTGGGGATCAAACGTACACACACCAAACTGGTTTTAGGTCATCGTGGGGATCAAACGTACACACACCAAACTAGTTTTAGGTCATCGTGGGGATCAAACGTACACACACCAAACTGGTTTTAGGTCATCGTGGGGATCAAACGTACACACACCAAACTGGTTTTTAGTCATCGTGGGGATCAAACGTACACACACCAAACTGGTTTTAGGTCATCGTGGGGATCAAACGTACACACACCAAACTGGTTTTAGGTCATCGTGGGGATCAAACGTACACACACCAAACTGGTTTTAGGTCATCGTGGGGATCAAACGTACACACACCAAACTGGTTTTAGGTCATCGTGGGGATCAAACATACACACACCAAACTGGTTTTAGGTCATCGTGGGGATCAAACGTACACACACCAAACTAGTTTTAGGTCATCGTGGGGATCAAACGTACACACACCAAACTGGTTTTAGGTCATCGTGGGGATCAAACGTACACACACCAAACTAGTTTTAGGTCATCGTGGGGTCAAACGTACATAGCTACTTGTATCCTTGTATCAACTAATTTTGAGAAGACTGCCCCAGTAACAATTTTTAAAAGGCACTTTTTAAAAAGCAGTGTAAAAAGAGAATCTACTTTGAGTTCTTTATTTATAGAAAGCAACATTAAATGTTTTTACTTCTAAAAAAGTATAACCTACATACACACAAACATACGTACATGTAGACATGTACATGCGTGTATAAATAATTATCTGTGACATGTAATGTTAACATTTTCAAAACTTGCATCAAATGTCTGTCAACAAATAGATCTAGCATAAGACAATTCCATGCTCATGTTCATATTAATTAATAAAACCCTTGACAAACACTTCTAAACAGTTTCTCAAAACGTATCGTCAAGTAAAACTTCAGCATGAAACTTTTGCATGCCTGCGTGTATAGTAAACATTTGGCATTAAAAAAAACAATTATGAAAACTTGCTAAAAAAACAAAACAAATCATTAACTGCAGTATAAAAGTTATTTGAAACACTTTAAAAACATTTGAAAAGAACTGAATCAACAAATCCATACAGGCAAGATTAAGATATAACCTGGTGACTAATACTCAACATGGTGTCAATATTAGTGTATGGAAGTAAAATAATGACAAATGTTTTTGAAACTAAAAAGCTTGAATTGCACTAGTAAAAATATGCAGTGCATTAACCCTGCTTGCATTTTAATGCATTATATTTTCAGGGCTTGCATTTTTATGGGCTGAAATTCAACATGGTTGTATATTTAAGCTGTGAATATTTCAATGCAAAACATTTCACACACGTTTTCATTCTTAAAAATTCAATAATCCATATTCACCTTTCAGATTGCACTTCCAAAATGTTCATTCGGTTTAAAAATACAACCTATAATATTCGACTGGCAATTTTCGGTCCATTTTATTTTGCTTCCACAAATTCAGTGGTTCAAATTCGACAGAAAATTCAACATTGATATCCGGGAACTGCAGGAAAAGCAGTAGATTGCCGATTGATGATCTCCATAGCTGTAGACAGCCTCACCAGCAGGGGAGCAAGCGGCCATTGACGAAGAACACTATAGAGCAACGGGTGAGAGACTCACTCATTCGTTGAATTACAGAAATGGAGCGAGCAGTAGTAGGCCATTTGTGATTATCATCAGGGCGATGAATTGTGATGATTATCATATGGAAAAGCTGATAAAGACACAAAAGCTGTGTTTACATTGAAGTCTTCACTGTTACTTTTGTACATGCAAGTTTTGCACAGCTTTCTCTGTCCTGACCGAGATTGTTTTTCCCCGATGCTGATGCACAGATCAAACGTTAAATCTGAGGTAGTAGACATATATTTCTCTCGGTTTAGTTTTCTTAACTTTATATTGTGAGTATTCCCCTTCATCTAAACTAACGAATATTAACACAGTCAGTTTCCTCATATCATCTCATGTCACTTCAGTTTATGATCAGAGAGATCTGTGTAAAGATTTCAGAAGATTTACTTTTGTACGAAGAATGATTTAATAAAATGATGTTGTATGTGAACGGGTCGTTTTGATGTAGTCTGATTCTTAATGATATGTTGATTTTTATGCTAAATAAATTGAACAATTAAAGAAAGTAAATATTAGTGCATGTGAACACATATTTGCAGAAAAGCTAAAAGAGAGAGAGAGAAAAAACATGTCAGCACTTCAGATGAAAGTGAAGTAGAGAATGAATTTTTCAAATGTAACTATGATTTGTTCATAAATATTAACACATACAGTCAGTCTCTTCATTTCACTTCAGTTTGTCATCATCAGAATGAAATGTAAAGATTTAATGATAGATACGTATCTTGACTCATAAACAGCTTGTGCATGGCCCTCACAGAGTTGGAAAATAAACTGTGTCAGTACTTCAAGCGTATAGAGATCAGAGGGAAAAGAGGCAGAAAAGTTCCAGTGCTTGTTACTCCTTCAATGCAAGAGTTGATCAGCCTGCTGATTAAAAACCGGAGCGAGTGTGGAGTACTGAATGAGAACCCTTTCCTCTTTGCACGTCCTTGCGGCTGTGCTGCAGAACTGGGGATTCCCTCAATAGTCACTCTCCAGGATTCCCCTGCGGTCTCAGGACACTCAAAATAATGGACAAAATACAGTGATATAAAAGACCAAACTCCCACCTTATTGGGGATGAGGGCGATATTAATAGGCTGCAGGCAAGCAGATGGACCAGAATATGAATGTAACGCGCAAAGTTTCACGCTAAGCGTTTCCCAGTGAAGTACTGGCATAAGTTCGCCTGAAACTGGATATTCACACATTTAGGGACCGTCTCTCATAAGACTTTGGTACACATGTTTCTAACTTCAATTGCATTTGAAGAGAATGACTTACAGTCATAAAACCAACTGTAAAGTAAAAGTGTGCATCATGGCACCTATTAACACTTTACAGTTGGTTTTATGACTAAGTCATTCTCTTCAAATGCAATTGAAGTTAGAAACATGTGTACCAATGTCTTATGTAACTTTAGAGACGGTCCCTAAATGTGCGAATGTCCAACGCCAAGCTAACTTTATGCCAGTCTATCACTGGGAAACGCTCAGCATTAAGCTTTGCGCGTTATTCTGAGTCCATCTGCTTGCCTGCGAGTTTGGTCTTTTATATCACTGTATTTTGTCCATTGAGTAACTTTGAGTGTCCTGAGACCACAGGGGAATCCTGGAGAGTGACGTATTAAGGGAATCCCCAGTTCTGCGGCACAGCAGCGCAATATACAGTTAAGAAAACTAAACAACCGAGAGAAATATATGTCTACTACCTCAGATTTAACGTTTGATCTGTGCATCAGCATCGGGGAAAAACAATCTCGGTCACGACAGAGAAAGCTGTGCAAAACTTGCATGTACAAAAGTAACAGTGAAGACTTCAATGTAAACACAGCTTTTGTGTCTTTATCAGCTTTTCCATATGATAATCATCACAATTCATCGCCCTGATGATAATCACAAATGGCCTACTACTGCTCGCTCCATTTCTGTAATTCAACGAATGAGTGAGTCTCTCACCCGTTGCTCTATAGTGTTCTTCGTCAACGGCCGCTTGCTCCCCTGCTGGTGAGGCCGACTAACAGCTATGGAGATCATCAATCGGCAATCTACTGCTTTTCCTGCAGTTCGAATTTGAACCACTGAATTTGTGGAAGTGGAATAAAATGGACCGAAAATTGCCAGTCGAATATTATAGGTTGTATTTTTAAACAGAATGAACATTTTGGAAGTGCAATCTGAAAGGTGAATATGGATTGTTGAATTTTTAAGAATGAAAACATGTGTGAAATGTTTTGCATTGAAATATTCACAGCTTAAATATACAACCATGTTGAATTTCAGCCCATAAAAATGCAAGGCCTGAAAATACAATGCATTAAAATGCAAGCAGGGTTAATGCACTGCATATTTTTACTTAGTGCAATTCAACAAGCTTTTTAGTTTCAAAAACATTTGTCATTATTTTACTTCCATATTAGTGTGTTAGATCTTTTCTTTGTAGAGCAGAGATTCGATTTTTGATATAAAACTTCAGAGCAGACCATTCTCTCTGTTTTAGAGCAGATGGTTCAGCTTCCAAACACCTTACGCAGTCTGCCTTCCCTGGAACTTTGCGGTTCTTTATGAACCTCATCATGTGGTTCTCTACTGCATCAATTTCGTGTTTGTTCCAGGCTGTCCTCTTGATGTGACCTGTAGAGGGAACAAGTAGGTCTACATCATATATCTTAGCATTTCACTAGTAAGAAGTTGCTTAAATGCTTAATCGGTCCAAGATACGGATCCTTGAGATCAGCTTGAGACATTCAATGTTTGAAATAATCTCAATCTTCCGTAGTTAGTATATTGAAATGCTTCAAAAATCATGTTGTAAATAGAAACCTACTGCAACTGGAGAACATATTAACCATCAATCAGTTGAAATTAAAATGAACATACCCCTCTTTTTTTTGGACACTGGGTCTGCGGGAAGTGTGCTGTCTTCACATTCAGGGTGCTGTGGTGATGATCCTGTTGTGCACTCTGAAAGTAAAAATTATGCCAGTCTGAGTATTAACACATATCTTCATTAAACTGACAAAGCTACCCCGCATCTGTTATTATTTATCACTGCTGTTTTAAATGCAACCAAAATAACTTGAGAACATAAAGTGCAGTTCTCAACTTCAGTCCTGGGGACCCACCTACCAGAATTTTGAGGTGTTTTACATGCCTCACTATTTAAAACACCTGATTCAACTTAGTTTCTTAGTGTTTAATTAGGGAGTCATCTAAAATATTCTGGGAGGTGTGTCCTGGGGACTGGAATAAAACAATGAAAATAAAATAAAATTGTATTCCTTTTTGGAATAAAAAGAGGACTTTGTAATATTTTTTAATCAGTTATTTAAACTTACTTCTAACCCATGGGGGATCATACTTCCACTGAGTACTTGTAATGCACAGCAATACAATTACTTTCCCTGGTAACTAGTAGTGCAACCAATTACTAATAAAATTGCAGTAATATTACTCACCATCCAAAAAGTCACACTTTCTAAAAAACAAATCTAATTGCTAAACAATTTAACAATCCAATCATCCCTATTCACATTTGTAATCATTGCATGCATGTGACGTCACTATTGCAGCAAGCTAGCTTAGTCAGAATCTGGAAAAGTCTACATCATTCAGCGGCTGGAAAATATAGTTGACTGCATTCCTGTACCAAAACCAAGATGGGCGTGTTAGAGGATAATTCCAGTATTTAGCACTTTGAGTCTCTTTTCTGGTTTGTTTTGGGTGAACTAGAGTGGTGGACACAGAAATGTTGACGATGGGTCCTGTCTCGACTTTTTGACTTCTAGAATCGCCTTTGACCGCTTCAGAGCGGCTGTCTATGTATGGGCCTGCACGAACATGTCCTTGAAACAACCCTTAACGTTCGTTTTCAAAACTGTGCAACCCACCGAGTGATTAGTGGTGTTCGTTGATTATTAAAAACAAATATATCAGCGCAATGTATGATTTCAATCCGTGTTATTATTTGCTATAGTGGAACTATTTTTTCAGATACCTCACAACCGAGTATAAACTTCCGCTCGCTATTTGAGTCTGAAGCATCTTTTCCGTTCCCGGTAGCGCAGTAATATCAACGAGCAATGAGTCCTCCAAAAGAGATCAATGGGATTTTACAAAATGCCAAATAAAACACGACAGAAACTGTATTTCGCTACGCTACTTGTTTTGGAACATCAACGAACACCACTAACCACTCGGTGAGTTGCACAGTTTTGAAAACGAACGTTAAGGGTTGTTTTAAGGATGTTCGTGCAGGCCCATACATAGACAGCCACTCTGAAGCGGTCAAAGGCGATTCTAAACGAGTCAAAAAGTCGAGATAGGACCCATCGTCAACATTTCTGTGTCCACCACTCTAGTTCACCCAAAACAAACCAGAAAAGAGACTCAAAGTGCTAAATACCAGAATTATCCTTTAAGGAAAATAGCTATACTGGTTGATAAACACACATAATCTGTATTTTGTGCATAGAAAGCAGAATGATAATTTTAAAACACTGCATTTTCCAAATACACCATATATACAGGAGTATTTTTAGGTTTAAGTCTAGCGAATAAAGCCGCTCTCTCAATCTCAATTGGTGTTGTATTTTGACAAATATTAATATATAAATTATGTAATGATTATGCTAATTAGCTTATGATGCCATTTAACAACATAAAGCAACTTTGAGCAGGGTTTAGAAGTTGGCAAAAGTGTTTTGGGGTGTGTGCGGGCTCATGCGCAAACCACGAGGGAAAAAACTAAACTGGAAATGCCTAAGCAACATGCTAAAGTAATTTGTGCATGTAGTCAGTAGAAAGTGAGAAAAATAATCTAAAGATGAACCACCCATTTCAAACCAATTTGCCATCCCTAGAAACAACAATTTAGAATTAGGCAAAAATTTATTGGAACAAACTGGCTAAATGAAATTGTTACCTTTCGGATTGGAAGTAGACTCCTCTAAATCACTGTCCACTGTAACGTTCTCTGAGGGTAGAAAACACAGAAATGAATCATTTAACTTTTATTTAAATTTTAAATAAACATTTAATTTAAAAACACAAGGTAATACATGCATACTATTCCAAAGCATTCCCAAAAACCTATATTACAATTTATGTAAACTATTACAGAATAAAAAAAACAGAACCAATATCTCTAAATTAATTCAATTCAGACAATGGTCACAGTAACAGTGTATAGTACCTTCTGGATCAATGATGATTTCATCAAGATTTTTCCCTTTAAAGTCAGCCAAGCGTCCTTTTTCGAGGGCCAGAAGAATTTTGCTCATTTTGGCCAGCTGAAGGGTCCCCTCAGGTAAGCGGTAAACTGACGGTGTATCCTAATATCATGGCCTAGGAAGTCAGCCAGCTGATCAAGCTCAGTGTTGCTCAGATTTAACACTTCAGAGAGGGTACCAATCTGTTTCCTCAACTTGGTGGAAGTTAGAGTTTGAGGATTCTTAGCATTGCATGCACCTGCAAATTCACGGATGCAGTCAGAGCCACGGAAAAAGGTCATTGCAGAAGGACGTGCAAAGAGGAAAGGGTTCTCATTCAGTACTCCACACTTGCTCCGGTTTTTAATCAGCAGGCTGATCGACTCTTGCATTGAAGGAGTAACAAGCACTGGAACTTTTCTGCCTCTTTTGCCTCTGATCTCTATACGCTTGAAGTACTGACACAGTTTATTTTCCAACTCTGTGAGGGCCATGCTAATATCCGGATGAGCTTCTGTTTGGTTGCTGGAGGTGTATGCGGACAAAGGCATTTGTGACACTTCCCCTTCTCGCCTACGATTGAAAAGCATAACCTGAGTTAATATAACCTTTGCCAATTTTGACCAATGCTGAGATGATGGCTGTGTTGACAAGAGTTTGCGGTACACTTTCTCTTGCTCATCAAGATGCACATGGAGACGTTTGACATCTTCAGTGAACGGGAGCAAATGTGGGCAGTTCCACTTGGCTTCCTCCATTGTTCGCCGTGCTGTTGAAGAAATGTACTCGGGCCATCGGGTTTGATACAGCTGTTGGAAGCTGCTCGCAAAATTTGCACTTGCTTTGTCTCCATTGATTGTAGAATGGCTCTCAATAAGCATTGCGATTTTGTTCAGACTATGACCAAGTTTCACAGCAACACTAGCCTTTTCATACACATTGGTCTCTTCAATGTATCCAGCTGTTCTTTTAACTGCATTAACGGCATGCATGAAGTTTGTGGGATGGATGAGCTCTTTAATAGATGTAAGGGGTGTTACCTCTCTAGTACATATGAGGAGTCTTCCAAGCTCTCTCATCTTTTGACGGATGTATTCATGCATTTTAACTCTTGATCCATACTTGTTGTAAAGATGCTTTCCCAGCTCTAAAATGCACCAGTCATTTCTAGCTTCAAGTGCCACTTGGTCTTGGTTCATAGCATTTAACAGCTTCCAAACACCATGAGTTACTCCTGGTGGGGGAGGTTGTGCAAAGCTACAGAGAGCCTGCACACGGGTTTTTCCAGGTTTGGGTTTCACGTCAGAAGGCTTGAATTTGCAAACTTTCACATGTCGCCACAGGGTTTTCTTTAAGAAGAGTCCTTGGCAGTAAATGCAATGCATAAATTTTTCCCCATCCAAATTCTTTTTAGGCAGTTTCCGTGGAATCATCTGTCCTGAGCCTGTATTAATAACAGTAGCATTGTAAGCAAAATTACCTTTGTTGCGTAGATACTCAAGCTGCATTCTCCTTTCTTTGGAGCCCTTTGGATGACTTAGAGCCTTTGCTACCTCTACTTCATTGCTATGCTTGCGCTCTAGGTGTCTAGCAATTTTCGTAAAAGCACTGTCACAAAAAAAGCAATGTTGTCTCTTGCTATACATTCTCAGTCCATCCCTCTTTTTAATGATAGCTGGGATAATCACTGAACTTGTGCTGTCAGGAACTGAGGCTGCACATGGCTCTGGAAGCTCCCTAAGTCACAGCTGCTTTGAGGATTGTAGTTTGTACTTCTGTTCTCAGCTGAACTGCACTGGACTGGCAAAGTCTGGAGCTTTCCTTTACCTTTAGGTGAAACAGTAAGGCTTGTGCTACTATCTGATGCACTACTCTCTTCTGATGTGTCAGGGATGTACTCTTCCTCACTGACTTCAGATAACTCATCTTCGCTCGAATCAAAAACATCTGAGTGCTCAGCAATCTTCCTTCTAGCCTTGAAAGACAATGACCATCCAGTTTAGTTAATCCTCTTTCATAGATTAATAAATAAAATGAAAAAAAAATTAAATAAAACACTTACTCTGGTGTTTTTTGGTCTTTTGAATGTTGTGGCACAAGTGGAATGTTGTTCACTCATTGCAAATGGTGTATGTTTCAGTCTGATGTCATCTTGAATGTCTGTACTGTCATCTCCACTGGAATTTTCAGAGTAAAAAATATCGGAGTCCTCATGAGTTGCAGGTCTCATCTAAAAAAGACAAATTAGACAAACGTCAGAATGGCAAGCCTTCAAATAAACTAGGAAAATATATGCTTATAGAACTATGTTTATCATATAATGAAAAATAAAAATACAATATTATGCAGTTTAAAAAAAAAAGTGCTTTTGAAGTATGAGGCAATTAAAAAGAAATGGTAATAGCAATGAAAAATAAATACCTGTTTATAAGATGTCATCATTTTAGAACACGAAATGTCATCTTCACTGTCTGAGTAATCAACCAAAGGCTGTTAAGAAAAAGAAAAAAAAAATTGAAAAACTGTCCTAACAGTTTAGGGCAAATTATTTAAGACTTTCTTGAAGCACCATAAGACAACTCCAATTTAGGGTCCTGATCATGTCAGGGTTTATTTACCAACAATGATGGGCTTACTTTACATCATCCTTACTAAAATGCCACAGTTAATATATGTACCTCAACTGCACGTCGTGAAATGCCAGCAGTTGTAACAGAATCCTCAGAGCAGTTCTTTATTGTCATCATGTCTTCATCATCCGTGCATGTAGCCTATAATAAAAGAGTTAAAAAAATGAGTTATAATTGATACTCATCAGACAAGGTCCCCATTACGCTAAACCTGTAGGAAGTGTGTGTATTTAATCACAGAGGGGTTTATATGGCATTCCTGAGACAATACAGGTCCCCACAAAGTACATTACACTAGAAACAGTGTGTAAGAGTCAAGACCACATATAATAGATGGACAAACAGATAGAGAGATGGATACAGTCAGACTGATAGAGAGAGATGGATAGACAGTCAGACTGATAGAGAGATGGATAGACAGTCAGACTGATAGAGAGAGAGATGGATAGACATAGATATTAAATATATGTACCTCAACTGTACGTCGTGAAATGCCAGCAGTTGTAACAGAATCCCCAGAGCAGTTCTTTATTGTCATCATGTCTTCATCATCCGTGCATGTAGCCTATAATAAAAGAGTTAAAAAAATGAGTTATAATTGATACTCATCAGACAAGGTCCCCATTACGCTAAACCTGAAGGAAGTGTGTGTATTTAATCACAGAGGGGTTTATATGGCATTCCTGAGACAATACAGGTCCCCACAAAGTACATTACACTAGAAACAGTGTGTAAGAGTCAAGACCACATATAATAGATGGACAAACAGATAGAGAGATGGATAGACAGTCAGACTGATAAAGAGAGATGGATAGACAGACAGACAGATAGAGAGATGGATAGACTGACTGATAGAGAGAGATGGATAGACAGTCAGACTGATAGAGAGAGATGGATAGACAGTCAGACTGATAGAGAGAGATGGATAGACAGACAGACTGATAGAGAGATGGATAGACAGACAGACTGATAGAGAGATGGATAGACAGTCACACTGATAGAGAGAGAGATGGATAGACAGTCAGACTGATAGAGAGAGATGGATAGACAGACAGACAGAGAGATGGATAGACAGTCAGACTGATAGAGAGAGAGATGGATAGACTGACTGATAGAGAGATGGATAGACTGACTGATAGAGAGAGATGGATAGACAGTCAGACTGATAGAGAGATGGATAGACAGTCAGACTGATAGAGAGAGAGATGGATAGACATAGATATTAAATATATGTACCTCAACTGTACGTCGTGAAATGCCAGCAGTTGTAACAGAATCCCCAGAGCAGTTCTTTATTGTCATCATGTCTTCATCATCCGTGCATGTAGCCTATAATAAAAGAGTTAAAAAAATGAGTTATAATTGATACTCATCAGACAAGGTCCCCATTACGCTAAACCTGAAGGAAGTGTGTGTATTTAATCACAGAGGGGTTTATATGGCATTCCTGAGACAATACAGGTCCCCACAAAGTACATTACACTAGAAACAGTGTGTAAGAGTCAAGACCACATATAATAGATGGACAAACAGATAGAGAGATGGATAGACAGTCAGACTGATAGAGAGAGATGGATAGACAGACAGACAGATAGAGAGAGATGGATAGACTGACAGATAGAGAGAGATGGATAGACTGACAGATAGAGAGATGGATAGACAGTCAGACTGATAGAGAGAGATGGATAGACAGTCAGACTGATAGAGAGAGATGGATAGACAGACAGATAGAGAGATGGATAGACAGTCAGACTGATAGAGAGAGATGGATAGACAGTCAGACTGATAGAGAGAGAGATGGATAGACAGACAGACTGATAGAGAGATGGATAGACAGATAGACAGATAGAGAGATGGATAGACAGTCAGACTGATAGAGAGAGATGGATAGACAGACAGATAGAGAGATGGATAGACAGTCAGACTGATAGAGAGAGATGGATAGACAGTCACACTGATAGAGAGAGATGGATAGACAGTCAGACTGATAGAGAGAGATGGATAGACAGTCAGACTGATAGAGAGAGAGATGGATAGACAGACAGACTGATAGAGAGATGGATAGACAGATAGACAGATAGAGAGATGGATAGACAGTCAGACTGATAGAGAGAGATGGATAGACAGACAGATAGAGAGATGGATAGACAGTCACACTGATAGAGAGAGATGGATAGACAGACAGACAGATAGAGAGATGGATAGACAGTCAGACTGATAGAGAGAGATGGATAGACAGTCAGACTGATAGAGAGAGATGGATAGACAGTCAGACTGATAGAGAGAGATGGATAGACAGTCAGACTGATAGAGAGAGATGGATAGACAGTCAGACTGATAGAGAGAGAGATGGATAGACAGATAGACTGATAGAGAGATGGATAGTCAGACTGATGGAGAGAGATGGATAGACAGTCAGACTGATGGAGAGAGATGGATAGTCAGACTGATAGAGAGATGGATAGACAGTCAGACTGATAGAGAGAGATGGATAGACAGACTGATGGAGAGAGATGGATAGACAGTCAGACTGATGGAGAGAGATGGATAGTCAGACTGATAGAGAGAGATGGATAGACAGTCAGACTGATAGAGAGATGGATAGACAGTCAGACTGATAGAGAGAGATGGATAGTCAGACTGATAGAGAGAGATGGATAGACAGTCAGACTGATAGAGAGATGGATAGACAGTCAGACTGATAGAGAGAGATGGATAGACAGTCAGACTGATAGAGAGAGATGGATAGTCAGACTGATAGAGAGATGGATAGACAAACAGACAGACAGACTGATAGAGAGATGGATAGACAGTCAGACTGATAGAGAGAGAGATGGATAGACAGTCAGACTGATAGAGAGATGGATAGTCAGACTGATAGAGAGAGATGGATAGACAGTCAGACTGATAGAGAGATGGATAGACTGACTGACAGAGAGAGATGGATAGTCAGACTGATAGAGAGATGGATAGACAGTCAGACTGATAGAGAGATGGATAGACAGTCAGACTGATAGAGAGATGGATAGACAGTCAGACTGATAGAGAGAGAGATGGATAGACATAGATATTAAATATATGTACCTCAACTGTACGTCGTGAAATGCCAGCAGTTGTAACAGAATCCCCAGAGCAGTTCTTTATTGTCATCATGTCTTCATCATCCGTGCATGTAGCCTATAATAAAAGAGTTAAAAAAATGAGTTATAATTGATACTCATCAGACAAGGTCCCCATTACGCTAAACCTGAAGGAAGTGTGTGTATTTAATCACAGAGGGGTTTATATGGCATTCCTGAGACAATACAGGTCCCCACAAAGTACATTACACTAGAAACAGTGTGTAAGAGTCAAGACCACATATAATAGATGGACAAACAGATAGAGAGATGGATACAGTCAGACTGATAGAGAGAGATGGATAGACAGACAGACTGATAGAGAGAGATGGATAGACTGACTGATAGATAGAGAGATGGATAGACTGACTGATAGAGAGAGATGGATAGACAGTCAGACTGATAGAGAGAGATGGATAGACAGACAGACAGACAGAAAGATAGAGAGAGATGGATAGACAGTCAGACTGATAGAGAGAGATGGATAGACAGACAGACTGATAGAGAGAGATGGATAGACAGACAGACTGATAGAGAGATGGATAGTCAGACTGATAGAGAGAGATGGATAGACAGACAGACAGATAGAGAGATGGATAGACTGACTGATAGAGAGAGATGGATAGACAGTCAGACTGATAGAGAGAGATGGATAGACAGACAGACAGACAGACAGACAGATAGAGAGAGATGGATAGACAGTCAGACTGATAGAGAGAGATGGATAGACAGACAGACTGATAGAGAGAGATGGATAGACAGACAGACTGATAGAGAGATGGATAGTCAGACTGATAGAGAGAGATGGATAGACAGTCACACTGATAGAGAGAGAGATGGATAGACAGTCAGACTGATAGAGAGAGAGAGATGGATAGACTGACTGATAGAGAGATGGATAGACTGACTGATAGAGAGAGATGGATAGACAGTCAGACTGATAGAGAGATGGATAGACAGTCAGACTGATAGAGAGATGGATAGACAGTCAGACTGATAGAGAGAGAGATGGATAGACAGTCAGACTGATAGAGAGAGAGATGGATAGACATAGATATTAAATATATGTACCTCAACTGTACGTCGTGAAATGCCAGCAGTTGTAACAGAATCCCCAGAGCAGTTCTTTATTGTCATCATGTCTTCATCATCCGTGCATGTAGCCTATAATAAAAGAGTTAAAAAAATGAGTTATAATTGATACTCATCAGACAAGGTCCCCATTACGCTAAACCTGTAGGAAGTGTGTGTATTTAATCACAGAGGGGTTTATATGGCATTCCTGAGACAATACAGGTCCCCACAAAGTACATTACACTAGAAACAGTGTGTAAGAGTCAAGACCATATATAATAGATGGACAAACAGATAGAGAGATGGATACAGTCAGACTGATAGAGAGAGATGGATAGACAGACAGACAGATAGAGAGATGGATAGACAGACAGACAGATAGAGAGATGGAAAGACAGTCAGACTGATAGAGAGAGATGGATAGACAGTAAGACTGATAGAGAGAGATGGATAGACAGTCAGACTGATAGAGAGAGATGGATAGACAGTCAGACTGATAGAGAGAGATGGATAGACAGACAGATAGAGAGATGGATAGACAGACAGATAGAGAGATGGATAGACAGACAGACAGATAGAGAGATGGAAAGACAGTCAGACTGATAGAGAGAGATGGATAGACAGTCAGACTGATAGAGAGAGATGGATAGACAGTCAGACTGATAGAGAGAGATGGATAGACAGTCAGACTGATAGAGAGAGATGGATAGACAGTCAGACTGATAGCGAGAGATGGATAGACAGTCAGACTGATAGAGAGATGGAAAGACAGACAGACAGATAGAGAGATGGAAAGACAGTCAGACTGATAGAGAGAGATGGATAGACAGTCAGACTGATAGAGAGAGATGGATAGACAGTCAGACTGATAGAGAGAGATGGATAGACAGACAGACTGATAGAGAGAGATGGATAGACAGACTGATAGAGAGAGATGGATAGACAGACAGACAGATAGAGAGATGGAAAGACAGTCAGACTGATAGAGAGAGATGGATAGACAGTCAGACTGATAGAGAGAGATGGATAGACAGTCAGACTGATAGAGAGAGATGGATAGACATTCAGACTGATAGAGAGAGATGGATAGACAGTCAGACTGATAGAGAGATGGATAGTCAGACTGATAGAGAGAGAGATGGATAGACAGACAGACAGACTGATAGAGAGATGGATAGTCAGACTGATAGAGAGAGATGGATAGACAGACAGACAGATAGAGAGATGGATAGACAGTCAGACTGATAGAGAGATGGATAGACAGTCAGACTGATAGAGAGAGATGGATAGACAGTCAGACTGATAGAGAGATGGATAGTCAGACTGATAGAGAGATGGATAGATAGTCAGACTGATAGAGAGAGAGATGGATAGACATAGATATTAAATATATGTACCTCAACTGTACGTCGTGAAATGCCAGCAGTTGTAACAGAATCCCCAGAGCAGTTCTTTATTGTCATCATGTCTTCATCATCCGTGCATGTAGCCTATAATAAAAGAGTTAAAAAAATGAGTTATAATTGATACTCATCAGACAAGGTCCCCATTACGCTAAACCTGAAGGAAGTGTGTGTATTTAATCACAGAGGGGTTTATATGGCATTCCTGAGACAATACAGGTCCCCACAAAGTACATTACACTAGAAACAGTGTGTAAGAGTCAAGACCACATATAATAGATGGACAAACAGATAGAGAGATGGATACAGTCAGACTGATAGAGAGAGATGGATAGACAGACAGACAGATAGAGAGATGGATAGACTGACTGATAGAGAGAGATGGATAGACAGTCAGACTGATAGAGAGAGATGGATAGACAGACAGACAGACAGACAGATAGAGAGATGGATAGACAGTCAGACTGATAGAGAGAGATGGATAGACAGTCAGACTGATAGAGAGAGATGGATAGACAGTCAGACTGATAGAGAGAGATGGATAGACAGACAGACTGATAGAGAGAGATGGATAGACAGACAGACTGATAGAGAGATGGATAGTCAGACTGATAGAGAGAGATGGATAGACAGTCACACTGATAGAGAGAGAGATGGATAGACAGTCAGACTGATAGAGAGAGATGGATAGACAGACAGACTGATAGAGAGATGGATAGTCAGACTGATAGAGAGAGATGGATAGACAGTCACACTGATAGAGAGAGATGGATAGACAGACAGACAGACTGATAGAGAGATGGATAGTCAGACTGATAGAGAGAGATGGATAGACAGTCACACTGATAGAGAGAGATGGATAGACAGACAGACAGACTGATAGAGAGATGGATAGACAGTCAGACTGATAGAGAGAGAGAGAGATGGATAGACTGACTGATAGAGAGATGGATAGACTGACTGATAGAGAGAGATGGATAGACAGTCAGACTGATAGAGAGATGGATAGACAGTCAGACTGATAGAGAGATGGATAGACAGTCAGACTGATAGAGAGATGGATAGACATAGATATTAAATATATGTACCTCAACTGTACGTCGTGAAATGCCAGCAGTTGTAACAGAATCCCCAGAGCAGTTCTTTATTGTCATCATGTCTTCATCATCCGTGCATGTAGCCTATAATAAAAGAGTTAAAAAAATGAGTTATAATTGATACTCATCAGACAAGGTCCCCATTACGCTAAACCTGAAGGAAGTGTGTGTATTTAATCACAGAGGGGTTTATATGGCATTCCTGAGACAATACAGGTCCCCACAAAGTACATTACACTAGAAACAGTGTGTAAGAGTCAAGACCACATATAATAGATGGACAAACAGATAGAGAGATGGATAGACAGTCAGACTGATAAAGAGAGATGGATAGACAGACAGACAGATAGAGAGATGGATAGACTGACTGATAGAGAGAGATGGATAGACAGTCAGACTGATAGAGAGAGATGGATAGACAGTCAGACTGATAGAGAGAGATGGATAGACAGACAGACTGATAGAGAGATGGATAGACAGACAGACTGATAGAGAGATGGATAGACAGTCACACTGATAGAGAGAGAGATGGATAGACAGTCAGACTGATAGAGAGAGATGGATAGACAGACAGACAGAGAGATGGATAGACAGTCAGACTGATAGAGAGAGAGATGGATAGACTGACTGATAGAGAGATGGATAGACTGACTGATAGAGAGAGATGGATAGACAGTCAGACTGATAGAGAGATGGATAGACAGTCAGACTGATAGAGAGAGAGATGGATAGACATAGATATTAAATATATGTACCTCAACTGTACGTCGTGAAATGCCAGCAGTTGTAACAGAATCCCCAGAGCAGTTCTTTATTGTCATCATGTCTTCATCATCCGTGCATGTAGCCTATAATAAAAGAGTTAAAAAAATGAGTTATAATTGATACTCATCAGACAAGGTCCCCATTACGCTAAACCTGAAGGAAGTGTGTGTATTTAATCACAGAGGGGTTTATATGGCATTCCTGAGACAATACAGGTCCCCACAAAGTACATTACACTAGAAACAGTGTGTAAGAGTCAAGACCACATATAATAGATGGACAAACAGATAGAGAGATGGATAGACAGTCAGACTGATAGAGAGAGATGGATAGACAGACAGACAGATAGAGAGAGATGGATAGACTGACAGATAGAGAGAGATGGATAGACTGACAGATAGAGAGATGGATAGACAGTCAGACTGATAGAGAGAGATGGATAGACAGTCAGACTGATAGAGAGAGATGGATAGACAGACAGATAGAGAGATGGATAGACAGTCAGACTGATAGAGAGAGATGGATAGACAGTCAGACTGATAGAGAGAGAGATGGATAGACAGACAGACTGATAGAGAGATGGATAGACAGATAGACAGATAGAGAGATGGATAGACAGTCAGACTGATAGAGAGAGATGGATAGACAGACAGATAGAGAGATGGATAGACAGTCAGACTGATAGAGAGAGATGGATAGACAGTCACACTGATAGAGAGAGATGGATAGACAGTCAGACTGATAGAGAGAGATGGATAGACAGTCAGACTGATAGAGAGAGAGATGGATAGACAGACAGACTGATAGAGAGATGGATAGACAGATAGACAGATAGAGAGATGGATAGACAGTCAGACTGATAGAGAGAGATGGATAGACAGACAGATAGAGAGATGGATAGACAGTCACACTGATAGAGAGAGATGGATAGACAGACAGACAGATAGAGAGATGGATAGACAGTCAGACTGATAGAGAGAGATGGATAGACAGTCAGACTGATAGAGAGAGATGGATAGACAGTCAGACTGATAGAGAGAGATGGATAGACAGTCAGACTGATAGAGAGAGATGGATAGACAGTCAGACTGATAGAGAGAGAGATGGATAGACAGATAGACTGATAGAGAGATGGATAGTCAGACTGATGGAGAGAGATGGATAGACAGTCAGACTGATGGAGAGAGATGGATAGTCAGACTGATAGAGAGATGGATAGACAGTCAGACTGATAGAGAGAGATGGATAGACAGACTGATGGAGAGAGATGGATAGACAGTCAGACTGATGGAGAGAGATGGATAGTCAGACTGATAGAGAGAGATGGATAGACAGTCAGACTGATAGAGAGATGGATAGACAGTCAGACTGATAGAGAGAGATGGATAGTCAGACTGATAGAGAGAGATGGATAGACAGTCAGACTGATAGAGAGATGGATAGACAGTCAGACTGATAGAGAGAGATGGATAGACAGTCAGACTGATAGAGAGAGATGGATAGTCAGACTGATAGAGAGATGGATAGACAAACAGACAGACAGACTGATAGAGAGATGGATAGACAGTCAGACTGATAGAGAGAGAGATGGATAGACAGTCAGACTGATAGAGAGATGGATAGTCAGACTGATAGAGAGAGATGGATAGACAGTCAGACTGATAGAGAGATGGATAGACTGACTGACAGAGAGAGATGGATAGTCAGACTGATAGAGAGATGGATAGACAGTCAGACTGATAGAGAGATGGATAGACAGTCAGACTGATAGAGAGATGGATAGACAGTCAGACTGATAGAGAGAGAGATGGATAGACATAGATATTAAATATATGTACCTCAACTGTACGTCGTGAAATGCCAGCAGTTGTAACAGAATCCCCAGAGCAGTTCTTTATTGTCATCATGTCTTCATCATCCGTGCATGTAGCCTATAATAAAAGAGTTAAAAAAATGAGTTATAATTGATACTCATCAGACAAGGTCCCCATTACGCTAAACCTGAAGGAAGTGTGTGTATTTAATCACAGAGGGGTTTATATGGCATTCCTGAGACAATACAGGTCCCCACAAAGTACATTACACTAGAAACAGTGTGTAAGAGTCAAGACCACATATAATAGATGGACAAACAGATAGAGAGATGGATACAGTCAGACTGATAGAGAGAGATGGATAGACAGACAGACTGATAGAGAGAGATGGATAGACTGACTGATAGATAGAGAGATGGATAGACTGACTGATAGAGAGAGATGGATAGACAGTCAGACTGATAGAGAGAGATGGATAGACAGACAGACAGACAGAAAGATAGAGAGAGATGGATAGACAGTCAGACTGATAGAGAGAGATGGATAGACAGACAGACTGATAGAGAGAGATGGATAGACAGACAGACTGATAGAGAGATGGATAGTCAGACTGATAGAGAGAGATGGATAGACAGACAGACAGATAGAGAGATGGATAGACTGACTGATAGAGAGAGATGGATAGACAGTCAGACTGATAGAGAGAGATGGATAGACAGACAGACAGACAGACAGACAGATAGAGAGAGATGGATAGACAGTCAGACTGATAGAGAGAGATGGATAGACAGACAGACTGATAGAGAGAGATGGATAGACAGACAGACTGATAGAGAGATGGATAGTCAGACTGATAGAGAGAGATGGATAGACAGTCACACTGATAGAGAGAGAGATGGATAGACAGTCAGACTGATAGAGAGAGAGAGATGGATAGACTGACTGATAGAGAGATGGATAGACTGACTGATAGAGAGAGATGGATAGACAGTCAGACTGATAGAGAGATGGATAGACAGTCAGACTGATAGAGAGATGGATAGACAGTCAGACTGATAGAGAGAGAGATGGATAGACAGTCAGACTGATAGAGAGAGAGATGGATAGACATAGATATTAAATATATGTACCTCAACTGTACGTCGTGAAATGCCAGCAGTTGTAACAGAATCCCCAGAGCAGTTCTTTATTGTCATCATGTCTTCATCATCCGTGCATGTAGCCTATAATAAAAGAGTTAAAAAAATGAGTTATAATTGATACTCATCAGACAAGGTCCCCATTACGCTAAACCTGTAGGAAGTGTGTGTATTTAATCACAGAGGGGTTTATATGGCATTCCTGAGACAATACAGGTCCCCACAAAGTACATTACACTAGAAACAGTGTGTAAGAGTCAAGACCATATATAATAGATGGACAAACAGATAGAGAGATGGATACAGTCAGACTGATAGAGAGAGATGGATAGACAGACAGACAGATAGAGAGATGGATAGACAGACAGACAGATAGAGAGATGGAAAGACAGTCAGACTGATAGAGAGAGATGGATAGACAGTAAGACTGATAGAGAGAGATGGATAGACAGTCAGACTGATAGAGAGAGATGGATAGACAGTCAGACTGATAGAGAGAGATGGATAGACAGACAGATAGAGAGATGGATAGACAGACAGACAGATAGAGAGATGGAAAGACAGTCAGACTGATAGAGAGAGATGGATAGACAGTCAGACTGATAGAGAGAGATGGATAGACAGACAGACTGATAGAGAGATGGATAGTCAGACTGATAGAGAGAGATGGATAGACAGTCACACTGATAGAGAGAGAGATGGATAGACAGTCAGACTGATAGAGAGAGATGGATAGACAGACAGACTGATAGAGAGATGGATAGTCAGACTGATAGAGAGAGATGGATAGACAGTCACACTGATAGAGAGAGATGGATAGACAGACAGACAGACTGATAGAGAGATGGATAGTCAGACTGATAGAGAGAGATGGATAGACAGTCACACTGATAGAGAGAGATGGATAGACAGACAGACAGACTGATAGAGAGATGGATAGACAGTCAGACTGATAGAGAGAGAGAGAGATGGATAGACTGACTGATAGAGAGATGGATAGACTGACTGATAGAGAGAGATGGATAGACAGTCAGACTGATAGAGAGATGGATAGACAGTCAGACTGATAGAGAGATGGATAGACAGTCAGACTGATAGAGAGATGGATAGACATAGATATTAAATATATGTACCTCAACTGTACGTCGTGAAATGCCAGCAGTTGTAACAGAATCCCCAGAGCAGTTCTTTATTGTCATCATGTCTTCATCATCCGTGCATGTAGCCTATAATAAAAGAGTTAAAAAAATGAGTTATAATTGATACTCATCAGACAAGGTCCCCATTACGCTAAACCTGAAGGAAGTGTGTGTATTTAATCACAGAGGGGTTTATATGGCATTCCTGAGACAATACAGGTCCCCACAAAGTACATTACACTAGAAACAGTGTGTAAGAGTCAAGACCACATATAATAGATGGACAAACAGATAGAGAGATGGATAGACAGTCAGACTGATAAAGAGAGATGGATAGACAGACAGACAGATAGAGAGATGGATAGACTGACTGATAGAGAGAGATGGATAGACAGTCAGACTGATAGAGAGAGATGGATAGACAGTCAGACTGATAGAGAGAGATGGATAGACAGACAGACTGATAGAGAGATGGATAGACAGACAGACTGATAGAGAGATGGATAGACAGTCACACTGATAGAGAGAGAGATGGATAGACAGTCAGACTGATAGAGAGAGATGGATAGACAGACAGACAGAGAGATGGATAGACAGTCAGACTGATAGAGAGAGAGATGGATAGACTGACTGATAGAGAGATGGATAGACTGACTGATAGAGAGAGATGGATAGACAGTCAGACTGATAGAGAGATGGATAGACAGTCAGACTGATAGAGAGAGAGATGGATAGACATAGATATTAAATATATGTACCTCAACTGTACGTCGTGAAATGCCAGCAGTTGTAACAGAATCCCCAGAGCAGTTCTTTATTGTCATCATGTCTTCATCATCCGTGCATGTAGCCTATAATAAAAGAGTTAAAAAAATGAGTTATAATTGATACTCATCAGACAAGGTCCCCATTACGCTAAACCTGAAGGAAGTGTGTGTATTTAATCACAGAGGGGTTTATATGGCATTCCTGAGACAATACAGGTCCCCACAAAGTACATTACACTAGAAACAGTGTGTAAGAGTCAAGACCACATATAATAGATGGACAAACAGATAGAGAGATGGATAGACAGTCAGACTGATAGAGAGAGATGGATAGACAGACAGACAGATAGAGAGAGATGGATAGACTGACAGATAGAGAGAGATGGATAGACTGACAGATAGAGAGATGGATAGACAGTCAGACTGATAGAGAGAGATGGATAGACAGTCAGACTGATAGAGAGAGAGATGGATAGACAGACAGACTGATAGAGAGATGGATAGACAGATAGACAGATAGAGAGATGGATAGACAGTCAGACTGATAGAGAGAGATGGATAGACAGACAGATAGAGAGATGGATAGACAGTCAGACTGATAGAGAGAGATGGATAGACAGTCACACTGATAGAGAGAGATGGATAGACAGTCAGACTGATAGAGAGAGATGGATAGACAGTCAGACTGATAGAGAGAGAGATGGATAGACAGACAGACTGATAGAGAGATGGATAGACAGATAGACAGATAGAGAGATGGATAGACAGTCAGACTGATAGAGAGAGATGGATAGACAGACAGATAGAGAGATGGATAGACAGTCACACTGATAGAGAGAGATGGATAGACAGACAGACAGATAGAGAGATGGATAGACAGTCAGACTGATAGAGAGAGATGGATAGACAGTCAGACTGATAGAGAGAGATGGATAGACAGTCAGACTGATAGAGAGAGATGGATAGACAGTCAGACTGATAGAGAGAGATGGATAGACAGTCAGACTGATAGAGAGAGAGATGGATAGACAGATAGACTGATAGAGAGATGGATAGTCAGACTGATGGAGAGAGATGGATAGACAGTCAGACTGATGGAGAGAGATGGATAGTCAGACTGATAGAGAGATGGATAGACAGTCAGACTGATAGAGAGAGATGGATAGACAGACTGATGGAGAGAGATGGATAGACAGTCAGACTGATGGAGAGAGATGGATAGTCAGACTGATAGAGAGAGATGGATAGACAGTCAGACTGATAGAGAGATGGATAGACAGTCAGACTGATAGAGAGAGATGGATAGTCAGACTGATAGAGAGAGATGGATAGACAGTCAGACTGATAGAGAGATGGATAGACAGTCAGACTGATAGAGAGAGATGGATAGACAGTCAGACTGATAGAGAGAGATGGATAGTCAGACTGATAGAGAGATGGATAGACAAACAGACAGACAGACTGATAGAGAGATGGATAGACAGTCAGACTGATAGAGAGAGAGATGGATAGACAGTCAGACTGATAGAGAGATGGATAGTCAGACTGATAGAGAGAGATGGATAGACAGTCAGACTGATAGAGAGATGGATAGACTGACTGACAGAGAGAGATGGATAGTCAGACTGATAGAGAGATGGATAGACAGTCAGACTGATAGAGAGATGGATAGACAGTCAGACTGATAGAGAGATGGATAGACAGTCAGACTGATAGAGAGAGAGATGGATAGACATAGATATTAAATATATGTACCTCAACTGTACGTCGTGAAATGCCAGCAGTTGTAACAGAATCCCCAGAGCAGTTCTTTATTGTCATCATGTCTTCATCATCCGTGCATGTAGCCTATAATAAAAGAGTTAAAAAAATGAGTTATAATTGATACTCATCAGACAAGGTCCCCATTACGCTAAACCTGAAGGAAGTGTGTGTATTTAATCACAGAGGGGTTTATATGGCATTCCTGAGACAATACAGGTCCCCACAAAGTACATTACACTAGAAACAGTGTGTAAGAGTCAAGACCACATATAATAGATGGACAAACAGATAGAGAGATGGATACAGTCAGACTGATAGAGAGAGATGGATAGACAGACAGACTGATAGAGAGAGATGGATAGACTGACTGATAGATAGAGAGATGGATAGACTGACTGATAGAGAGAGATGGATAGACAGTCAGACTGATAGAGAGAGATGGATAGACAGACAGACAGACAGAAAGATAGAGAGAGATGGATAGACAGTCAGACTGATAGAGAGAGATGGATAGACAGACAGACTGATAGAGAGAGATGGATAGACAGACAGACTGATAGAGAGATGGATAGTCAGACTGATAGAGAGAGATGGATAGACAGACAGACAGATAGAGAGATGGATAGACTGACTGATAGAGAGAGATGGATAGACAGTCAGACTGATAGAGAGAGATGGATAGACAGACAGACAGACAGACAGACAGATAGAGAGAGATGGATAGACAGTCAGACTGATAGAGAGAGATGGATAGACAGACAGACTGATAGAGAGAGATGGATAGACAGACAGACTGATAGAGAGATGGATAGTCAGACTGATAGAGAGAGATGGATAGACAGTCACACTGATAGAGAGAGAGATGGATAGACAGTCAGACTGATAGAGAGAGAGAGATGGATAGACTGACTGATAGAGAGATGGATAGACTGACTGATAGAGAGAGATGGATAGACAGTCAGACTGATAGAGAGATGGATAGACAGTCAGACTGATAGAGAGATGGATAGACAGTCAGACTGATAGAGAGAGAGATGGATAGACAGTCAGACTGATAGAGAGAGAGATGGATAGACATAGATATTAAATATATGTACCTCAACTGTACGTCGTGAAATGCCAGCAGTTGTAACAGAATCCCCAGAGCAGTTCTTTATTGTCATCATGTCTTCATCATCCGTGCATGTAGCCTATAATAAAAGAGTTAAAAAAATGAGTTATAATTGATACTCATCAGACAAGGTCCCCATTACGCTAAACCTGTAGGAAGTGTGTGTATTTAATCACAGAGGGGTTTATATGGCATTCCTGAGACAATACAGGTCCCCACAAAGTACATTACACTAGAAACAGTGTGTAAGAGTCAAGACCATATATAATAGATGGACAAACAGATAGAGAGATGGATACAGTCAGACTGATAGAGAGAGATGGATAGACAGACAGACAGATAGAGAGATGGATAGACAGACAGACAGATAGAGAGATGGAAAGACAGTCAGACTGATAGAGAGAGATGGATAGACAGTAAGACTGATAGAGAGAGATGGATAGACAGTCAGACTGATAGAGAGAGATGGATAGACAGTCAGACTGATAGAGAGAGATGGATAGACAGACAGATAGAGAGATGGATAGACAGACAGACAGATAGAGAGATGGAAAGACAGTCAGACTGATAGAGAGAGATGGATAGACAGTCAGACTGATAGAGAGAGATGGATAGACAGTCAGACTGATAGAGAGAGATGGATAGACAGTCAGACTGATAGAGAGAGATGGATAGACAGTCAGACTGATAGCGAGAGATGGATAGACAGTCAGACTGATAGAGAGATGGAAAGACAGACAGACAGATAGAGAGATGGAAAGACAGTCAGACTGATAGAGAGAGATGGATAGACAGTCAGACTGATAGAGAGAGATGGATAGACAGTCAGACTGATAGAGAGAGATGGATAGACAGACAGACTGATAGAGAGAGATGGATAGACAGACTGATAGAGAGAGATGGATAGACAGACAGACAGATAGAGAGATGGAAAGACAGTCAGACTGATAGAGAGAGATGGATAGACAGTCAGACTGATAGAGAGAGATGGATAGACAGTCAGACTGATAGAGAGAGATGGATAGACATTCAGACTGATAGAGAGAGATGGATAGACAGTCAGACTGATAGAGAGATGGATAGTCAGACTGATAGAGAGAGAGATGGATAGACAGACAGACAGACTGATAGAGAGATGGATAGTCAGACTGATAGAGAGAGATGGATAGACAGACAGACAGATAGAGAGATGGATAGACAGTCAGACTGATAGAGAGATGGATAGACAGTCAGACTGATAGAGAGAGATGGATAGACAGTCAGACTGATAGAGAGATGGATAGTCAGACTGATAGAGAGATGGATAGATAGTCAGACTGATAGAGAGAGAGATGGATAGACATAGATATTAAATATATGTACCTCAACTGTACGTCGTGAAATGCCAGCAGTTGTAACAGAATCCCCAGAGCAGTTCTTTATTGTCATCATGTCTTCATCATCCGTGCATGTAGCCTATAATAAAAGAGTTAAAAAAATGAGTTATAATTGATACTCATCAGACAAGGTCCCCATTACGCTAAACCTGAAGGAAGTGTGTGTATTTAATCACAGAGGGGTTTATATGGCATTCCTGAGACAATACAGGTCCCCACAAAGTACATTACACTAGAAACAGTGTGTAAGAGTCAAGACCACATATAATAGATGGACAAACAGATAGAGAGATGGATACAGTCAGACTGATAGAGAGAGATGGATAGACAGACAGACAGATAGAGAGATGGATAGACTGACTGATAGAGAGAGATGGATAGACAGTCAGACTGATAGAGAGAGATGGATAGACAGACAGACAGACAGACAGATAGAGAGATGGATAGACAGTCAGACTGATAGAGAGAGATGGATAGACAGTCAGACTGATAGAGAGAGATGGATAGACAGTCAGACTGATAGAGAGAGATGGATAGACAGACAGACTGATAGAGAGAGATGGATAGACAGACAGACTGATAGAGAGATGGATAGTCAGACTGATAGAGAGAGATGGATAGACAGTCACACTGATAGAGAGAGAGATGGATAGACAGTCAGACTGATAGAGAGAGATGGATAGACAGACAGACTGATAGAGAGATGGATAGTCAGACTGATAGAGAGAGATGGATAGACAGTCACACTGATAGAGAGAGATGGATAGACAGACAGACAGACTGATAGAGAGATGGATAGTCAGACTGATAGAGAGAGATGGATAGACAGTCACACTGATAGAGAGAGATGGATAGACAGACAGACAGACTGATAGAGAGATGGATAGACAGTCAGACTGATAGAGAGAGAGAGAGATGGATAGACTGACTGATAGAGAGATGGATAGACTGACTGATAGAGAGAGATGGATAGACAGTCAGACTGATAGAGAGATGGATAGACAGTCAGACTGATAGAGAGATGGATAGACAGTCAGACTGATAGAGAGATGGATAGACATAGATATTAAATATATGTACCTCAACTGTACGTCGTGAAATGCCAGCAGTTGTAACAGAATCCCCAGAGCAGTTCTTTATTGTCATCATGTCTTCATCATCCGTGCATGTAGCCTATAATAAAATAGTTAAAAAAATGAGTTATAATTGATACTCATCAGACAAGGTCCCCATTACGCTAAACCTGTAGGAAGTGTGTGTATTTAATCACAGAGGGGTTTATATGGCATTCCTGAGACAATACAGGTCCCCACAAAGTACATTACACTAGAAACAGTGTGTAAGAGTCAAGACCACATATAATAGATGGACAAACAGATAGAGAGATGGATACAGTCAGACTGATAGAGAGAGATGGATAGACAGACAGACTGATAGAGAGAGATGGATAGACAGTCAGACTGATAGAGAGAGATGGATAGACAGACAGATAGAGAGATGGATAGACAGACAGACAGATAGAGAGATGGAAAGACAGTCAGACTGATAGAGAGAGATGGATAGACAGTCAGACTGATAGAGAGAGATGGATAGACAGTCAGACTGATAGCGAGAGATGGATAGACATTCAGACTGATAGAGAGAGATGGATAGACAGTCAGACTGATAGAGAGATGGATAGTCAGACTGATAGAGAGAGAGATGGATAGACAGACAGACAGACTGATAGAGAGATGGATAGTCAGACTGATAGAGAGAGATGGATAGACAGACAGACAGATAGAGAGATGGATAGACAGTCAGACTGATAGAGAGATGGATAGACAGTCAGACTGATAGAGAGAGATGGATAGACAGTCAGACTGATAGAGAGAGATGGATAGACAGTCAGACTGATAGAGAGATGGATAGATAGTCAGACTGATAGAGAGAGAGATGGATAGACATAGATATTAAATATATGTACCTCAACTGTACGTCGTGAAATGCCAGCAGTTGTAACAGAATCCCCAGAGCAGTTCTTTATTGTCATCATGTCTTCATCATCCGTGCATGTAGCCTATAATAAAAGAGTTAAAAAAATGAGTTATAATTGATACTCATCAGACAAGGTCCCCATTACGCTAAACCTGAAGGAAGTGTGTGTATTTAATCACAGAGGGGTTTATATGGCATTCCTGAGACAATACAGGTCCCCACAAAGTACATTACACTAGAAACAGTGTGTAAGAGTCAAGACCACATATAATAGATGGACAAACAGATAGAGATGGATAGACAGTCAGACTGATAGAGAGAGATGGATAGACAGACAGACAGATAGAGAGATGGATAGACTGACTGATAGAGAGAGATGGATAGACAGTCAGACTGATAGAGAGAGATGGATAGACAGACAGACAGACAGACAGATAGAGAGATGGATAGACAGTCAGACTGATAGAGAGATGGATAGACAGACAGACAGATAGAGAGATGGATAGACTGACTGATAGAGAGAGATGGATAGACAGTCAGACTGATAGAGAGAGATGGATAGACAGACAGACTGATAGAGAGATGGATAGACAGACAGACAGATAGAGAGATGGATAGAGAGATGGATAGACAGTCAGACTGATAGAGAGATGGATAGACAGACAGACAGACAGACAGACAGATAGAGAGATGGATAGACAGTCAGACTGATAGAGAGATGGATAGACAGACAGACAGATAGAGAGATGGATAGACTGACTGATAGAGAGAGATGGATAGACAGTCAGACTGATAGAGAGATGGATAGACTGACTGATAGAGAGAGATGGATAGACAGTCAGACTGATAGAGAGAGATGGATAGACAGTCAGACTGATAGAGAGAGATGGATAGACAGACAGACAGACAGACAGATAGAGAGATGGATAGACAGTCAGACTGATAGAGAGATGGATAGACAGACAGACAGACAGACAGATAGAGAGATGGATAGACAGTCAGACTGATAGAGAGATGGATAGACAGACAGACAGATAGAGAGATGGATAGACTGACTGATAGAGAGAGATGGATAGACAGTCAGACTGATAGAGAGAGATGGATAGACAGACAGACTGATAGAGAGAGATGGATAGACAGACAGACTGATAGAGAGATGGATAGTCAGACTGATAGAGAGAGATGGATAGACAGTCACACTGATAGAGAGAGAGATGGATAGACAGTCAGACTGATAGAGAGAGATGGATAGACAGACAGACAGACTGATAGAGAGATGGATAGACAGTCAGACTGATAGAGAGAGAGAGATGGATAGACTGACTGATAGAGAGATGGATAGACAGACAGACTGATAGAGAGAGAGAGATGGATAGACTGACTGATAGAGAGATGGATAGACTGACTGATAGAGAGAGAGATGGATAGACAGTCAGACTGATAGAGAGAGATGGATAGACAGACAGACAGACTGATAGAGAGATGGATAGACAGTCAGACTGATAGAGAGAGAGAGATGGATAGACTGACTGATAGAGAGATGGATAGACAGTCAGACTGATAGAGAGATGGATAGACAGTCAGACTGATAGAGAGAGAGATGGATAGACAGTCAGACTGATAGAGAGAGAGATGGATAGACATAGATATTAAATATATGTACCTCAACTGTACGTCGTGAAATGCCAGCAGTTGTAACAGAATCCCCAGAGCAGTTCTTTATTTTCATCATGTCTTCATCATCCGTGCATGTAGCCTATAATAAAAGAGTTAAAAAAATGAGTTATAATTGATACTCATCAGACAAGGTCCCCATTACGCTAAACCTGTAGGAAGTGTGTGTATTTAATCACAGAGGGGTTTATATGGCATTCTTGAGACAATACAGGTCCCCACAAAGTACATTACACTAGAAACAGTGTGTAAGAGTCAAGACCACATATAATAGATGGACAAACAGATAGAGAGATGGATACAGTCAGACTGATAGAGAGAGATGGATAGACAGACAGACAGATAGAGAGATGGATAGACAGACAGACAGATAGAGAGATGGAAAGACAGACAGACAGATAGAGAGAGATGGATAGACAGTCAGACTGATAGAGAGAAATGGATAGACAGTCAGACTGATAGAGAGAGATGGATAGACAGTCAGACTGATAGCGAGAGATGGATAGACATTCAGACTGATAGAGAGAGATGGATAGACAGTCAGACTGATAGAGAGATGGATAGTCAGACTGATAGAGAGAGAGATGGATAGACAGACAGACAGACTGATAGAGAGATGGATAGTCAGACTGATAGAGAGAGATGGATAGACAGACAGACAGATAGAGAGATGGATAGACAGTCAGACTGATAGAGAGAGATGGATAGACAGTCAGACTGATAGAGAGAGATGGATAGACAGTCAGACTGATAGAGAGATGGATAGACAGACAGACAGAGAGAGATGGATAGACAGACAGACAGATAGAGAGATGGATAGACAGTCAGACTGATAGAGAGATGGATAGACAGTCAGACTGATAGAGAGAGAGATGGATAGACAGTCAGACTGATAGAGAGAGAGATGGATAGACATAGATATTAAATATATGTACCTCAACTGTACGTCGTGAAATGCCAGCAGTTGTAACAGAATCCCCAGAGCAGTTCTTTATTGTCATCATGTCTTCATCATCCGTGCATGTAGCCTATAATAAAAGAGTTAAAAAAATGAGTTATAATTGATACTCATCAGACAAGGTCCCCATTACGCTAAACCTGAAGGAAGTGTGTGTATTTAATCACAGAGGGGTTTATATGGCATTCCTGAGACAATACAGGTCCCCACAAAGTACATTACACTAGAAACAGTGTGTAAGAGTCAAGACCACATATAATAGATGGACAAACAGATAGAGAGATGGATAGACAGTCAGACTGATAGAGAGAGATGGATAGACAGTCAGACTGATAGAGAGAGATGGATAGACTGACAGATAGAGAGATGGATAGACAGTCAGACTGATAGAGAGAGATGGATAGACAGTCAGACTGATAGAGAGATGGATAGACAGACAGACTGATAGAGAGAGATGGATAGACAGTCAGACTGATAGAGAGATGGATAGACAGTCAGACTGATAGAGAGAGAGATGGATAGACAGTCAGACTGATAGAGAGATGGATAGACAGTCAGACTGATAGAGAGAGAGATGGATAGACAGTCAGACTGATAGAGAGAGAGATGGATAGACATAGATATTAAATATATGTACCTCAACTGTACGTCGTGAAATGCCAGCAGTTGTAACAGAATCCCCAGAGCAGTTCTTTATTGTCATCATGTCTTCATCATCCGTGCATGTAGCCTATAATAAAAGAGTTAAAAAAATGAGTTATAATTGATACTCATCAGACAAGGTCCCCATTACGCTAAACCTGAAGGACGTGTGTGTATTTAATCACAGAGGGGTTTATATGGCATTCCTGAGACAATACAGGTCCCCACAAAGTACATTACACTAGAAACAGTGTGTAAGAGTCAAGACCACATATAATAGATGGACAAACAGATAGAGAGATGGATAGACAGTCAGACTGATAGAGAGAGATGGATAGACAGTCAGACTGATAGAGAGAGATGGATAGACTGACAGATAGAGAGATGGATAGACAGTCAGACTGATAGAGAGAGATGGATAGACAGTCAGACTGATAGAGAGATGGATAGACAGACAGACTGATAGAGAGAGATGGATAGTCAGACTGATAGAGAGAGATGGATAGACAGTCAGACTTATAGAGAGATGGATAGACAGACAGACTGATAGAGAGAGATGGATAGACAGACAGACTGATAGAGAGAGATGGATAGTCAGACTGATAGAGAGAGATGGATAGACAGTCAGACTTATAGAGAGATGGATAGACAGTCAGACTGATAGAGAGAGATGGATAGACAGACAGACTGATAGAGAGATGGATAGACTGACTGATAGAGAGATATGGGTAGACAGTCAGACTGATAGAGAGATGGATAGACTGACTGATAGAGAGATATGGATAGACAGTCAGACTGATAGAGAGAGATGGATAGACAGTCAGACTGATAGAGAGAGATGGATAGTCAGACTGATAGAGAGAGATGGATAGTCAGACTGATAGAGAGATGGATAGACAGTCAGACTGATAGAGAGAGAGATGGATAGACAGTCAGACTGATAGAGAGATGGATAGACAGTCAGACTGATAGAGAGATGGATAGACATAGATATTAAATATATGTACCTCAACTGTACGTCGTGAAATGCCAGCAGTTGTAACAGAATCCCCAGAGCAGTTCTTTATTGTCATCATGTCTTCATCATCCGTGCATGTAGCCTATAATAAAAGAGTTAAAAAAATGAGTTATAATTGATACTCATCAGACAAGGTCCCCATTACGCTAAACCTGTAGGAAGTGTGTGTATTTAATCACAGAGGGGTTTATATGGCATTCCTGAGACAATACAGGTCCCCACAAAGTACATTACACTAGAAACAGTGTGTAAGAGTCAAGACCACATATAATAGATGGACAAACAGATAGAGAGATGGATAGACAGACAGATAGAGAGATGGATAGACAGACAGACAGACAGATAGAGAGATGGAAAGACAGTCAGACTGATAGAGAGAGATGGATAGACAGTCAGACTGATAGAGAGAGATGGATAGACAGTCAGACTGATAGAGAGAGATGGATAGACAGTCAGACTGATAGAGAGAGATGGATAGACAGTCAGACTGATAGAGAGAGATGGATAGACAGACAGATAGAGAGATGGATAGACAGACAGACAGACAGATAGAGAGATGGAAAGACAGTCAGACTGATAGAGAGAGATGGATAGACAGTCAGACTGATAGAGAGAGATGGATAGACAGTCAGACTGATAGAGAGAGATGGATAGACAGTCAGACTGATAGAGAGAGATGGATAGACAGTCAGACTGATAGCGAGAGATGGATAGACATTCAGACTGATAGAGAGAGATGGATAGACAGTCAGACTGATAGAGAGATGGATAGTCAGACTGATAGAGAGAGAGATGGATAGACAGACAGACAGACTGATAGAGAGATGGATAGTCAGACTGATAGAGAGAGATGGATAGACAGACAGACAGATAGAGAGATGGATAGACAGTCAGACTGATAGAGAGATGGATAGACAGTCAGACTGATAGAGAGAGAGAGATGGATAGACAGAAAGACTGATAGAGAGATGGATAGACAGACAGATAGAGAGATGGATAGACAGAAAGACTGATAGAGAGATGGATAGACAGACAGACTGATAGAGAGAGATGGATAGACAGACAGACAGACAGACTGATAGAGAGATGGATAGACAGTCAGGCTGATAGAGAGATGGATAGACAGACAGATAGAGAGATGGATAGACAGTCAGACTGATAGAGAGATGGATAGACAGATAGACTGATAGAGAGATGGATAGACCGACTGATAGAGAGAGATGGATAGACAGACAGACAGACAGACTGATAGAGATGGATAGACAGTCAGACTGATAGAGAGAGAGAGATGGATAGACAGTCAGACTGATAGAGAGAGAGATGGATAGACAGACAGATAGAGAGATGGATAGACAGACAGACTGATAGAGAGAGATGGATAGTCAGACTGATAGAGAGAGATGGATAGACAGTCAGACTGATAGAGAGATGGATAGACAGTCAGACTGATAGAGAGATGGATAGACAGTCAGACTGATAGAGAGATGGATAGACAGACAGACAGATAGAGAGATGGATAGACAGATAGACTGATAGACAGACAGACTGATAGAGAGATGGATAGACAGTCAGACTGATAGAGAGAGAGATGGATAGACAGACAGACAGATAGAGAGATGGATAGACAGTCAGACTGATAGAGAGATGGATAGACAGATAGACTGATAGAGAGATGGATAGACTGACTGATAGAGAGAGATGGATAGACTGACTGATAGAGAGAGATGGATAGACAGACAGACTGATAGAGAGATGGATAGACTGACTGATAGAGAGAGATGGATAGACAGACAGACTGATAGAGAGAGATGGATAGACAGTCAGACTGATAGAGAGAGAGATGGATAGACTGACAGACAGATAGAGAGATGGATAGACAGTCAGACTGATAGAGAGAGAGATGGATAGACAGACAGACAGATAGAGAGATGGATAGACAGTCAGACTGATAGAGAGAGATGGATAAACAGTCAGACTGATAGAGAGATGGATAGACAGTCAGACTGATAGAGAGATGGATAGACAGATAGACTGATAGAGAGAGATGGATAGACTGACTGATAGAGAGAGATGGATAGACAGACAGACTGATAGAGAGAGATGGATAGACAGTCAGACTGATAGAGAGATGGATAGACTGACTGATAGAGAGATGGATAGACAGATAGACTGATAGAGAGAGATGGATAGACTGACTGATAGAGAGAGATGGATAGACAGACAGACTGATAGAGAGAGATGGATAGACAGTCAGACTGATAGAGAGAGATGGATAGTCAGACTGATAGAGAGAGATGGATAGACAGACAGACTGATAGAGAGAGATGGATAGTCAGACTGATAGAGAGAGATGGATAGACAGACTGACTGATAGAGAGAGATGGATAGTCAGACTGATGGAGAGAGATGGATAGTCAGACTGATAGAGAGATGGATAGACAGTCAGACTGATAGAGAGATGGATAGACTGACTGATAGAGAGAGATGGATAGACTGACTGATAGAGAGAGATGGATAGACAGACTGATAGAGAGAGATGGATAGACAGACAGACTGATAGAGAGAGATGGATAGACAGTCAGACTGATAGAGAGAGATGGATAGTCAGACTGATAGAGAGAGAGATGGATAGACAGTCAGACTGATAGAGAGAGATGGATAGTCAGACTGATAGAGAGAGATGGATAGTCAGACTGATAGAGAGAGATGGATAGTCAGACTGACTGATAGAGAGAGATGGATAGTCAGACTGACTGATAGAGAGAGATGGATAGTCAGACTGATAGAGAGAGATGGATAGACAGTCAGACTGATAGAGAGATGGATAGACTGACTGATAGAGAGAGATGGATAGACAGTCAGACTGATAGAGAGAGATGGATAGTCAGACTGATAGAGAGAGATGGATAGTCAGACTGATAGAGAGAGATGGATAGTCAGACTGATAGAGAGAGATGGATAGTCAGACTGACTGATAGAGAGAGATGGATAGTCAGACTGATGGAGAGAGATGGATAGACAGTCAGACTGATAGAGAGATGGATAGTCAGACTGATAGAGAGAGATGGATAGACAGTCAGACTGATAGAGAGATGGATAGACAGACTGATAGAGAGAGATGGATAGACAGTCAGACTGATAGAGAGATGGATAGTCAGACTGATAGAGAGAGATGGATAGACAGTCAGACTGATAGAGAGAGATGGATAGACAGTCAGACTGATAGAGAGATGGATAGTCAGACTGATAGAGAGAGATGGATAGACAGTCAGACTGATAGAGAGATGGATAGACTGACTGACAGAGAGAGATGGATAGTCAGACTGATAGAGAGATGGATAGACAGTCAGACTGATAGAGAGATGGATAGACAGTCAGACTGATAGAGAGAGAGATGGATAGACATAGATATTAAATATATGTACCTCAACTGTACGTCGTGAAATGCCAGCAGTTGTAACAGAATCCCCAGAGCAGTTCTTTATTGTCATCATGTCTTCATCATCCGTGCATGTAGCCTATAATAAAAGAGTTAAAAAAATGAGTTAATATTCAACAATATTATTGATCTCCTGCACTGACAGCATTATATGAGAACTGAACTGAGCTAGGCGATGACATCACTGTTTTCTCAAGAGCAGCAGCGGCTGTATATATAAATCAACTAAATTAATTACTAATGCTTTTTCCAACCTAAATTAATAAATTATGAACTAAGTAGTGAACTAACTTAGGATGGACTATGACGCTATTTTCTTCTAGAGCTGCTGTACAGCCGAAACAAACTTGGTTGCATTATTTTCCTGTTGTCACTGTAAAGCAGCTTTTCAAACAATCTGTATTGTAAAAAGGTTGGAATATCGATAATCTATTGTGAAAAAAAAAGCACTGCGATAGTTAGCTCTATCGATATTTTAGCACAGCCCTACTGATAGAGAGATAGATGGATAGACAGACATACACACCCATAACTGTAAAAATGAGAAAAGTAGACAAATTTTGCCAAACCTTTCTCCAAGGCCAGTCACTTCCTCCATAGTCATATGAGATTTCTTCTCCAGGAATGATGTCTTTTGCTGCAAAAAGGCACAAATGTGGCTTTCCCTCGACAATAACCTTTTTCATTATGCAATTTGGGTTCCTGCAGTCATCATTCACAAGCCGGCCAAGAGTGGTGTTCTCATGAGTTGCATCAATGCTTGGGAGGAGAAAAAAACAAAAAAAAAAACACATTGAATTTATATTAAGGTTTAGCCTAACAAACCGTGGCTGGGTTTCCCGAAACCTTCTTAACGCTATGTCATTCTTAAGTTACACCTTAAAGAGGCTATATGCGATTTTCTGAAATTTAAACTCGCGACTGACACCTGTGGCCAAAAAACAGAACTGCTCTTCCTTTCTGCTCGCTCTCGTACGTGCACACTTCACAAGTCATCCACTGCAAAGAAGTCAACATTATGTTTACAGAGGTAAGAACAGTCAAATACATATATTGTTTGAGAAACTAAGTTTGTTTGCTGACTAGCGGTGGTGGCAGAGTGATCTGAAACGTTTAACATGAATGCGCTTGACGTCACATCCGCAGACAGCGCGCGAAAAATCCGACCCGACAGAAAATAGGAAAAATAGGATACAGGCTTATACTGCCCTACAAAGGCAAAAGACCTTAAGTCGCTAGAGTGTGGAACTGAGAAAAATTACTTTAAAGATTTTTAGTTGTCCCGCCAAATTAATTATAGGTAGGACACTGGAAATCTGGCAAATAGATGTTTTAGTAATGGAAATTATATACATAAAAAAATGATATATACATTTTAAAGTTACTGTACTCTGCCTTTGTATTGTCAGCAAAAAGTGAGAAGTCATGCCAAGGCAAAAGGCAGTAGTAACTTCCACATTATCAATATTTAGTTGCTGATGATCACCATTAACGAAATCATTATGTACACACCTGTATAAAATCTAGTGATCATGGCATTTATTTTGTATGATTTACAATTATTTATAGCCATCTACTTATTGCTATCCTGGGCTTTGGTTGCATTCTGATGGCATTATTAATACATTTGACATGACAAAATACCTCCATAGATATATTAGTCCAGTGTTGACTCGACCGCGTTTAGGGCGGGGCTGAAGGCGAAGTTTTTGGCACTTTGCCAGCTAGTTTGCCAAGCTTTAATTCTTGGTTGTATTCATCTGATACGGCAATGTGTAACGTTTTTCTGTCAACTCTGCATAATCCTTCGCGATCGATATCGCACGTTTGTCGATGGAGCGGGTTCAGACCATACTAAATGTTCTGACCGCTCTGAGGACATCAGAAGTTAGAGGGACTGATGGCAGCTGTACAAAGTACACAGGCTACACCGTAATTTAAATTTTAATGGACATTAAAACAAAGGCAGATAACCGTACAATCTGGTAGGTAGCATTATTTGATTGAACACCGGCACAGTAACTTCATATTGACGCGCGGCTAAACAAAGGCAGAGCACCGTAACTCAATTTTAACGTTCCAAAACAAAGCCAAAGAGCGGTAACTGATGTTACGGTGTTCTGCCTTGGTTTCTCGTGGGCTTTTGGAAGTTACTGTTAAGACAAATCATTATTTTCTCGAAAAAAACCCCGAATTGATTCTAGATACTTATTCACATGATAAAGAAGGTCTTGAATGTGCCAAAAATATAAATAACTCATTTTCGACCAAAAACGAGGTTACGGTCTTTTGCCTTTGCACGGCAGTATAGGTGCTCCCACTGTGAGCGGACAAGGTGTCAGTATGCTCATCAGGAGATGTTTGAGTCATAAATGGTAAAATAAAAAGGCTATTGTTACGTTTATTTTGGGGAAAAAGTTGCATATAGCCCCTTTAAGCTGTACCTTATCGTTAATATGTATTTCCCGAAACGTACTTAGTTAAGTATACCTTCTGTAAGTCATGCATTCGGAAGGTTGGTCTGGACCACTCTTAGCTTCACCTTATCACTGTTGCAGGTCTATATGAATATAATTCTGAAGTTTTAATACACCCAGACAGTGTTCAATTAGGCTAATTCAAGTGTTTTCATGCAAAGAATAACATTGTCATTACACTGATTGTTGTTAGATTTTTAATTATATTATTATACAATATTATTAATTTAATTAAAGACACTTTTAAAGGCCAGTGAAAGCATAGGCTACTGTCAGTTAAGTCCTATTCGGACGCTAATATTGTTTCTCATGGGCTCGTCCGGTATTTTAAACATTTACAGGGGTGAGTCTGTGATTTTAGTGCCGTCCGAATCCATATCATCAATGTTTTTTCTCACCCAACCCGCGTAAAAATCCCTGGCCAAATTTGTACTTACTGTTTTTTGACAAACTGGTCGTGTGGGAATTTAATTGCCGTCTGAATCCACATCTCTTGAGTTTACAAGAAGAGATTAAAAATTCACTGTTTAAATCCTTTTTGATCACTACCGAGCACCGTACGTAAAATGTACACTTATTACTGAAATGCTGGAAAGTAAAAAACAATATTTCATCGCAGCTCCACCTCAGCGAACAAAAATGTGAAAGAAGAAAGCACATACAAATTTAAATGGTTATTATGGCAGCAATATATGATACAATTTAAAATATGTAGGCTAGGTTATTATAGGCTATTATAGTTTGGATTATTTTTTATAATATCCCATGAGTCCTAATAAATGCAATTTCAACTATTTCTGAAGTGCTTCTTTTATAAAGAACACCGCTTTCTCACATAAACATGAGAGAATAACTGATTTTCGAGCCATCGATATCAACCAATTCAGCAGCATCGCCACGGACAGCACCGGGTAACGTCACACGTAAGAAGGAATATCTTAAGCAACTTCTTAAAGGGATAGTTCGGCCAAAAATGATTTTTAACCCATGATTTACTCACCCTCAAGCCGTTCGAGATGCACGTGTCAATCTTTTTTCAGACGAACACATTTTCAGTTATTTTAGAAAATGTCTTAGATCTTTCAGTGGTTATAATGTGAAGCTATGGGGTCCACTCCTTCAAGTCCCAAAATGTGCATGCATGCTTTAGAAAAGTAATCCATCCGGCTCCAGGGGGATAAACGAAGGCCTTCTGAGGGTAATCCGTGCGGTTTTGTCATAAAAATATACATATTTAAAACTTTATAAACGAAAATAACTGGCTTCCGGTAGCGGTCGACGAGCGTTCACGGAGATGGATGCTGGCGTATGACGTAGCGTAGGAAGCGTCATGACGCAGAACGAACGTGACAGCGCAGCCAGACAGCAGAGCAAAACAAAACTCTACGTTCGTTCTACGTCACGGCGCTTCCTACGCTACGTCATAACGCCATCAATCAAAAAAGATTGACATGTGCATCTCGAACTGCTTGAGGGTGAGTCAATCATGGGTTAAATATCTTTTTTGGCCAAACTATCCCTTTAAGGCAGTGGTTCTCAAACCTGTCCTGGAGGACCACCAACACTGCAGGTTTTCGTTGTCTCCCTAATCAAACACACCTGATTCAACTCATCAGCTCATTAACCCATGTGATAATGAGCTGATGAGTTGAATCAGGTGTGTTTGATTAGGGAGACAACGAAAACCTGCAGTGTTAGTGGTCCTCCAGGACAGGTTTGAGAACCACTGCTTTAAGGTATGGTTCGGGGAACACGCCTAGAAATGGTATACCTTCAGTTAAGTTATACCAGTGTTTCCCCTACCATTATATAAGGGGGGCGCCCCACCCTACTAACGGCTTGCCCCGCCCCCCTTGGAGGTCAAGTAAATTTGATTTGATTTTCTTTATAGCGCCAGATTGCAATTTGTTAATTTATTAAACAAACTAAATAGCCCTTAAGTAATATGTTATTTATCTTATTTCCACGATGGCTGTGTTTGCGCGTTTACAATTATCCCAATGAGTGCGCACGCGCACACACTCACACACAAACACTTGCGACACATACAGATGAGCACTAGCGGACAGAGCGTGCGCAGTGGGAAATATGTCGCATCAACCAGATGAAAACCAGACAAAAATATTTGCGTTTTTTAAACGCTCACAGGGAACTGAAGATGGCAACACTCGCTCTACTGCGAGTAGCAGCCGGAGTAGCTTTTTCGGCGTGCATGTTAATCAATGAGTGCATTCACACCGCGAGCAGGAGCGTCGCGTGAGCAGCAGTGAAGGGTTTCGGCGCCGAGTCTATTTTTGCTGCTGCTCACGCTCAATTAAAGTGAAAGCACACTTTTGATGGCCAAAATAAGTATTATTTCACACAAAAAGTGCCCAAAATGCACAGAATTTGCATGTCTAGTGTGTTTTAACAAGAACTGGAATAGGTTATGTCAGAAAATAACATTTATAGAAAATTTACCCATTTAAACTTGTTTTTAGTATTCAGTTTGGGTAAAAGTACTATATGGTGTTTTATAAAAAATAAAAATTGTAAACTAGTCAGAATATACAGTATAAGCTTTCTTTTAGTTTAATTTTAGTTAACTTAATTTCCCACACCAGGAGTAATTTATATAGTTCCATTTTATAGCGATTATCTGTTCAAAAAATGTTTTATGTTCTATGCAAAATGTTCTATTAAAGAAAAGATAGAAAATAAATATTTGTGTGTGCTGTAAAGTGGTT
>NC_138729.1:382969-390469 GCF_965113295.1 Leuciscus leuciscus | reverse complement strand
AATCAATTGATCATCTTAAACTACCCGATGGGAGAGAGACAACAGATAAAAAGGAGATTATCCTACAAGCCTTGTCATTCTACGAAAATCTTTACAGTGCTCAGTCTTGTGATCCTAAAGCTGTAGAACGTATTCTTAAAGGGATACTTTACCGTTTTTTCATATTAAACTATGTTATTCCCTTAACTAAGAAGAGTTGATACATACCTCTCTCGTCTCAGTGCGTGCACTAAATCCCTCTGTCTTGCGGCGAAACTTTGTTAGCCCAGTTCATTTAATATGGGCCAAGCAGAGAAGCTACCAAACACCTCCACGTTTTCCCTATTTAAATACAGTTACTCGCGAAGTGTAACTCGACCTAGGACGGTGACACAAAACAAAACGTTGCGCTTTTCTAAGCGTGTAAAATGGATAACTATTTTGTATGGCGGAATACCATAGCAAGTGCTTGTAAGCACTTCGACTTGGCGCAGTAATATCTTCACTCGTGAAAAATCCTCTCACCGGCCCCCGCTCCCTCTAGTGAAGATATTACTGCGCCAAGTCGAAGTGCTTACAAGCACTTGCTATGGTATTCCGCCATACAAAATAGTTATCCATTTTACACGCTTAGAAAAGCGCAACGTTTTGTTTTGTGTCACCGTCCTAGGTCGAGTTACACTTCGCGAGTAACTGTATTTAAATAGGGAAAACGTGGAGGTGTTTGGTAGCTTCTCTGCTTGGCCCATATTAAATGAACTGGGCTAACAAAGTTTCGCCGCAAGACAGAGGGATTTAGTGCACGCACTGAGACGAGAGAGGTATGTATCAACTCTTCTTAGTTAAGGGAATAACATAGTTTAATATGAAAAAACGGTAAAGTATCCCTTTAATGATGTCCCTAAATTAAGCGACGATAACAAGGAAGAACTAGAACTTTCACTGTCATTTGAAGAATTAAGTACAGCTTGTGAACAACAATCTGCTGGACGATCCCCAGGGTTGGACGGTTTAACATCTGAATTTTACAGAGTTTTTTGGTCACTTATTGGACCAGATTTACATTCTGTTTTTACTGAAAGTGGAAAATTGAAAGTTTTACCTCTTAGTTGCAGAAGAGCCGTAATAACTTTATTACCTAAAAAAGGTGACTTAAGGTCCTTAAAAAACTGGCGCCCCATCTCAATTTTAAACACAGACTACAAGATACTCTCGAAGGCATTGACGAATCGGCTGAAAGAATGCTTGGCTTCCATAGTCCATGAAGATCAATCATACTGTGTTCCGAAACGCTCCATCTTTGATAACTTGTTTCTGGTGCGTGATCTATTACAGTTAACTGACATACACAAGCTTGATGTTGGTCTTCTGTCACTTGACCAGGAGAAGGCATTCGACAGAGTCGACCATCACTACCTCTTTAAAACTTTGACTGCCTTCGGGTTCGGAGAGAAATTCATTTCACAAGTTCAGCTACTATACACTGATGTATATAGTATGTTGAAGATTAATGGAGTTTTGACAAGAACTTTTCCAGTGTGCAGAGGTGTCAGACAAGGCTGCAGCCTTTCTGGACTTTTATATACCGTGTCCATAGAACCCTTGCTGAGACTTTTGAGGAAAAATCTACATGGCATTTCAGTTCTTAATCCTGATATCTCAGAAGTAACTACCGTAAGCCTTACAGCGTACGCGGACGACATCACCGTGATAATACGATCTCAAGAAGATATTGGGCACTTGAATATGAGTCTTGACCTGTATCAGGAAGCGTCTTCAGCACAGGTGAACTGGAATAAAACCAATGCACTACTTCTGGGCCATTGGCAGGAAGAAAGTCCACCTCATCTTTCTCAAATGTGTCAGTGGAAAACAGATGGTTTTAAAATTCTTGGAGTCTTCTTTGGTACTGATCAATACATGACAAAGAACTGGGATGGAATAGCAGAAAAAGTGTTGGGGAAACTTCAGAAATGGAAGTGGATTCAACCTCAGCTGTCCTATAGAGGAAGGGTATTAGTTATTAATAATTTGGCTGCTTCGATGTTGTGGCATCGTCTGTCCGTTTTAGACCCTCCAACAGACCTTTTACAACTACTCCAGAAACACTTTGTGGATTTCTTTTGGGGAGGATATCACTGGCTGAATTCAGGAGTCTTGTGTTTGCCAGTATTTGAGGGCGGTCAAAGCCTTATCAGAATCAGAATCAGAATCAGAAAGAGCTTTATTGCCAAGTATGCTTGCGCATACGAGGAATTTGTCTTGGTGACAGTAGCTTCCAGTACACATACAATACAAAGTGACAAGACAAGTGACAAGTAACAGGTATAAATAAAAAATAAAAAAATAAAAAAATAAAAAGATTATAAATTATAAATATATATAAAGTTATAAGGTGCTATAATGAAATGCATCCATCTAGTCTCAAAAGTGAAAGCAATGAGATTACAGATAGCTCAAAGACTGCTTTATGATCGAAACCCTCAGCCATGGATTATGTTCAGTTTAGCCATTTTACGGAACACTGGTGGAAGAGGACTTGACAGACAGTTATTTTTGATGTCAAACGAAATGTTTAAAAATGTATCTTTTACTAGTTTCCATAAGAATGTTCTAAGTGTCTGGAATCAATTTAAAACAGACAGAGAAGAGCATTTTGGTCTTGACGAACCACTTTTTTATAATTCATGGTTTTGCCAAAAAGATATGTCAGATACCGAAATTAAGAATTTTGTTTCAGGAGGTATTTCAAAAGTAGAAGATTTAATTGATTTAGAAGAAAGAAAATGGATTTCAGTACAAGAAATTTGTAGACAAGTTGGGGGAAAATCTGAGAGAATTGTTGGAAACATCTTAAACAAGCTGAAAGAATCCTTTCCAGTGTTACTTAGACAGTTTATTGAGAGGTTTTTGTCTACTGGGTTAAAGCAATGCCTCTTCCCTGAGGTGTTTATTACTCCACATAGTTATCAAGATGTTAAAGAAGGAAGACCGCTCCTTTCCTTTCGAGAGCTAGAACATGAATCATTTCTGGAAATAAATAAAAAACAATTGTATATTGTATGTGTTAAAATTACATTTTCTAAACAACTAATAGAGAAGAAAGATACAAAATGGAGAAGTTTCTTATCTGTATCTCAAGAACAGTCACCTTCTTGGCGGTTGTTTTATAAAAGTCCTTTACCGAAGCGCTCAGGAGACCTGCAGTGGCGTATTTTGCACTGTGCAATGCCAACAAAAACCTTTCTGTTTAAATGTAATTCTGAAATATTACCAGTTTGTAGTTTTTGCAATGTATTAGAAACAGTTTTTCATACTTTTTGCGAATGTCAAAGACTGTGTGCTCTCTTTAGTTTTTTAGAGGGTATGTTATCAAGTCTTGGTTGGGTTTTTTCAAAAACAATATTTATTTTTGGGTGTAAATATTCACGTTCTCAAAGAGAAAACTGTACTCTCTCAAATTTTTTGATTGGTCAAGCAAAACTATCTATTTGGAAGGCATATAAAATTGAAAATGAAGGAAAAAATATTCATATATTAGCCTTGTTTAAAGCTTTGGTTAAATCTAGAATTAAATTAGAATATGAATATTATAAAATGAATGATGATATGTTGAGTTTTGGAATGAAGTGGTGCTTAAGCACAAATTTGTTTTCCTTGGAGGAGGGAGAGTTACTTTTCCCGTGGTAGTAATGGGAAAGGTGTAAAGGTATATTAAACACCTTTTTTGTTTTAATGTTATAATGTCAAATAAAAAGGTGTTTTAAAAGTCAAAGTCTCTCTCTCTCTCTCTCTCTCACACACACACACACACACACACACACACACACACACACACACACACACACACACACACACACACACACACACACACACACACACACACACACACACACACACACACACACACTCTCCACTGGCGTCTGATACTCCTTCAGGCATGCTCATGCAAACACCAACAAAGTCACATACATAAACATACCTCCAGGGGGCATCGTTGGGCTTTCGTACACACACACACACACACACACACACACACGCTGTCTGCTGCAGGATGGGATGGTTTGTCACATGGTTTGGCATACCAGAAAGAAATGATCGACAAGACCGAGAAACACGAGCTGAAGTTAATCTGGACTGAACGGACTCGAACTACGGAAGCCTGTTTCTGCTAACGTTACATAAGAAAAAAGTAAAAAATATGATATTAAAATGATGACTTTAAAAGTTCGACTTTATCTCATAGTTGGATGTTTTTAATGTCATAATTTGGACTTTTTATGTGATTAATGATTCTCCACTGACATGTTTATCATATAGCAGCACGAGCTTCACCAGTAGACCTCGTTCTCCGCGTTTCTCCAGTGAAGCTCCAGCTGTTATTTCATTATTCATTAGTAGAGAAATAAATATGATTTTGTTGTCCAGGTTTCACTGTGATGATCTCATCAGCGATGACGACAGTCACAGTCTGACAGTTTACTGGTGTTTTTAATAATAAACCAGTTTAATAACGGTTGGTGTTTCTTGTGAAGCTGCAGTTCTTGGCGCTGAACACTAGATGGAAACCTTTCCTCGCTCACTGCAGCTCTTATGAAGGTAAATCATATTCATACTCGCTGTACAGCAGCACATTATGACTTATGATAATAGATCTATTACAGCAATCAAAAATCAGTGGCCTATTTTCCACGTGTAATAATGCAGTAGTGATCAGTGAAGACTTTCCCCGTTTCCCCAAACAATCCCTCAGTGCTAGACTCGTGTTTCTCCTGCTGTTTTGCAGCTTTGCATCTTTCTCGCATTTACAATAAATCAAACCGCTCCGGCTCACTCTTCACTTCCCAGAGTTCTCACCTTGTTCTCCATGATTTAGCGCGAGGGTAATCACTCGAGCTTTGCTCTTAGTATTTACATACGACTCTGTTTCCAGGACCTCTAATAGATCCCCAATACAATTTGCATTTATATAGCCCACTCATAGCAACATGATGTGAGTGTGTTGTGATGCCCAGCCTTGACTCTCCGCGTGAGAGCCGGACAGTCGCGAGCTCAAGGTGACGCGGTCTGCGCATGCGCGAACACACACACACACACACACACACACACACACACACACACAGATCTGAGAAATAACGCTTCGGCAGAGAACACTGCTCTGTACGTTTGAATGCGTTCATTGTTAAACGTCAAAGGAGTTGTTGTTAAATCACGTAAGTTTCATGCTTATAAAAGACCCTAATAAAAGTACCTGAGCTAATTACGGTCCTCAGAGTTACTAGAAAATTGCAGGTGAGTTTGATTAACCTGCTCTAAACTCTGCGTATATCGACATTTATTTAAAAAAAATATATATTATAATAATTATATATATATATATATATATATATATATATATATATATATATATATATATATATATATATAGCCTACGTGTAAGTACGTCTGAACTAGTCAAACCAAAAATAATTCAGACAACAGATTTAATTTGATACTTTTTTCACTAGTGTGATCAGGACACTATAGTTAATTTATGTAAGTGAGGAGAGCAAAATAAAGTAATCTGTGACATATTATACCCAAATTTTCTTCATACAGAGACTACCTGTGACATCTAGATTCAATTTGTGACCAAAAATGATTGGGACACTTTGAGCTGATCATGTTTTGCTGAAGTGTTTTGTCTTTAATTGCTAATGCTCTTTTTACACACAGACTGAACAAAATGAAGCATTGCTTGGTGATTGGTTGAGCTAAACTGGTATTATCTAATTGTGTAGTTAAATTTAACAGCTGACAGATATTCAACATAATTCATGTGTGAGACAGTCTAACAGAAGGACGGACAAAACCAGTCAAATATCAACTGATTTATCATATTTTATTACCATTTTCTAAACTATAGCGAATAAACTGATAATGTGAGAAATGTTGAAGCTGTCTGAGTAAATGTTGGGTTGTGTGTACGTCGTCTTACGTCTAACCCTAACTTTAAAGTTTGCATTAGTAGGCTAGGTGTATTTTTATAGGCTATTGTTTTTTTGTTTTTTCTCAACATGTGGCAATAGTGCAGAATAATTGTGAGTTTGTTTTATGTTTGATAACGCTTGTGTTTAGCTGTTGCGTCGGTGTTGAAGTGAAGCAAATTAAACATGTTCTCTAGAGTCTAGACTAGACCATTAAAGGCTTCTGTCGCTGGTTAGGGTTAGAAAGAGAAGCTTTGCCCAGTTATAAATGAGATTAGCCCGTAATTTCTCAAAATATGAATCTGTATCTCATGACATTAAAGACTATTCAAGACTATGATTTCAAACTAATTCCTTATTTGACTTTCAGTATCACTCGTGTCTCGACATCAGATGAGGGAAAACTCACTTATAATTGAGGCTTAAATAACAGAGAATGAATGAATGAAAGAAAATGCACAACTTCAGCCAAACGTAGACCTGCAGGCTAACCCTAACCCTAACCCTAACCCTAACCTGCAGGCTAACCCTAACCCTAACCCTAACCCTATAACCTGCAGGCCCAATCATTAGAAATATTCTAAATCTTGTCATAAAGACGAGACCTTGAGTAAGAATTGTCTTGCATTTATTTCAAACATCTGTAATAAAAGCATATCTTCACATTTAAAACGGCAAGATTTAATAACAAAACTAAATTGAGTAATTGCATCAAATAAATTTTATTATAAAGTGGAGACTTGAATAAGCTTTTTGTTACTTATTTACAGATATTAAATGGAGAATGTGACGCTCGTGTCTGAGCCGATGAACTCGTTGTGATTGTTCATATGTTGCGCAGCTGTAATAGATTAGACTTAAACTTTGAATTAAGTGTCAAAATAATTCTTCGTAAAAAGTAAGACTTCTCTAAGAGTAGGACACTTCTATAAAGAAGCTGAAAGCAACTCTCAGGAAAGTCTCAGACTGATTCTTCAGTGCTGTGAACTAATGATGTCAACACAAAATGGCCGCCTCCACCTCTGAATCAGCCAATCGTGAGCCTGCAAGCGTGAGGTCACTGCAGCATGACACCAGTCATTTAATGTAATTATAATAGAATAATTTAATTAAGACACTGAAATTTTAATATTTCAATTTATTTAAAAAACGATCCGTTCCCAGTGTGATCTCTGACGAGCTCTGGTCATGTGATCTCTGATGTGTCTGAGGTCTGAGTGACAGTGCTGGCTCATTCAGCCCGGCTAACAGAGAGGAAACATGGACGTGGTTTGTGTTTGAGAAAGATCTTCAGTGTGTCAAACACACAGGGGTCACACAGAGGTCACACAGGGGTCACTGAAGACTATAGTTGAGGGATCATCTCTTTGATAAAGCCTTACTAAGACTGAAGTGTAGCTCTCCCTGAGAGGAAGAACACATGATCTCGATGTTCTCAGACGACTCTCCGGTTTATACTTACAGCCTGGCCAAACCCAACCTGTGTGTGTGTGTGTGTGTGTGTGTGTGTGTGTGTGTGTCTCTGTCTGTGTGTGTGTGTGTGTGTGTGTGTGTG
>NC_138729.1:363777-378777 GCF_965113295.1 Leuciscus leuciscus | reverse complement strand
CACACACACACACACACACACACACACACACACACACACACACACACACACACACACACTCACACCACACACACACTCTCTCTCTCTCTCTCTCTCTCTCTCTCTCTCTCTCTCTCTCTCTCACACACACACACACACACACACACACACACACACACACACACACACACACACACACACACACACACACACACACTCTCTCTCTCTCTCTCTCTCTCTCTCTCTCTCTCTCTCTCTCACACACACACACACACACACACACAGCCAGAAGAAGAAGACCTCGTTCCTGAAGGGGAAATACTACTAAAGCTCAAAACAGTGACATCTCAGTTAATATTGTTACTTAAATATTAATTATCGCTTGATTTGTGCCGACAAAATACATTTTTAAGTATTAAATCAGGTAGAAATATATCTGTTACACTTTATTTTACGGTGTCATTGTTACAATGTAATTATATATTTAAGTACTGAGTAATAATAATTAACTACATGTACTACAGGGTTAGGGTTAGTTGCATGTAATATGTAACAAAAATAAAGTGTTACTAATATCTCTGTAGAGTAACAGTTACAGGTCTGAACTGAGACTCACACTCTTTATGTCTGGTCTATATCAAGGGCTTATCATGAGTTATCATGAGTCAGTATATGATTAATGATTAATGTAATTATTTACATAGAAGAACAAGCTCCTCCTGAACTGTATCACCAGGAACATTCACAATCACAGATTTCACCTGCTAATGCAAATGAGTTATGAAGTTGTTGTTCAATATGTCAGTTATTGAACTAGCAAAACAACTGTTGATTATTTGCAGTGTTTATAGTAACTGTGACGTCGCTCCACTCCTCCATCCATCACTCCTGCTGGGGAATTACTGTTGCTTTGATGTGTTGAAAACAAATCCATTTCACTCGCCATCAATTCATCATCTGGGACGGAAAGTCAGTGTAACCCTCCCTGTACCTGAGACACACACACACACACACACACACACACACACACACACACACACACACACACACACACACACACACACACACACACACACACACACACACACAGGTGTGATGTGGACTCAGCAATGCTCTTATATAAAGAAGACTACAGAAAGAGAGAGAAAAAGGAGAGAGAACTGCTCTCTCTCTCTCTCTCTCTCTCTCTCTCTCTCTCCAAATGTCTGTGATAATTTATCACTTCTTCTAGCTCAACTGACAAACTATTTGCAGGAAAATGAGTTTTTCCGCTACGGATTTGTCCTCTGGGAATGAAAAGGGAAGCAGTTGTGTTTTTATCCTCTTTCTCACACACACACACACACACACACACACACACACACACACACACACACACACACACACATGTTCAGATACTGTGAGTATGTATGTGGGGTTTAAGATAAATGAGGTAAATTAATAGAGTCACTGAAGGAAAAGATTCAGCCTTCACTCTGACACACTCGAGACTGAAGAGACGCTCTGTGTCTATATGCACACACACACACACACACACACACACACACGTTCACACACACTCACACGTACGTACACACACACACACACACACACACACACACACACACACAAACATACACACGCACACACACACACTCAAGTCAAGTCACCTTTATTTATATAGCGCTTTTTACAATACAGATTATATCCTGTTTGAACTGCCACCTGACCGTGGCGGAGGGGTTCGAGTACCCGAATGATCCTAGCAGCTATGTTGTCCGGGGCTATATACCCCTGGTAGGGTCTCCCAATGCAAACAGGTCCTAGGTGACGGGTCAGACTTAGAGCGGTTCATAAAACCCTTTATAAGAGGATTAACTGGTTAACTTCTCACTGGCGGGGAAGGAGCCTGGGATTGTGCGTGAGGTTGAGAGGTACTGACTAGAGATAGTCGGGATCACCTCCACACACAGCTTGGGCTCTGGAACCACACTCCTTGAGAGAGGATGGACTCTTTACCACTCTGGAGTTGCCCATGGTGAGAGGTGGCGAGCTGGTGTGGGTTTGCTCATAACCCCCACAGCTCAGCCGCCATGTGTTGGAGTTCACCCTGGTGAACGAGAGGGTCACTTCCCTGCGCCTTCGGGTCGGGGATAGGTATCTCACTGTCGTGTGTGCCTAGGGGCCGAACGGCAGTGCAGAGTGCCCGGCCCTCTTGGGGTCTCTGGGAGGGGTGCTGGACTTCAACGCCCACGTGGGCAGCGACAGTGACACCTGGGGGGCGTGATTGGGAGGAACGGCTCCCCGGATCTGAACCCGAGTGGTGTTCTGTTATTGGACTTAAGTGCTAGTTACAGCTTGTCCATTACGAACACCATGTTCAAGCATAAGGGTGTCCATCAGTGCACGTGGCACCAGGACACCCTAGGCCGGAGGTCGATGATCGACTTTGTGGTCGTTTCATCCGACCTCTGGCCGTATGTCTTGGACACTCGGGTGAAGAGAGGGGTGGAGCTGTCAACTGATCACCACCTGGATGTGAGTTGGATCCGATGGCGGGGGAGGAAGCTGGACAGACTCGGCAGACCCAAACGTACTGTGAGGGTCTGTTGGGAACGTTTGGCCGAGTCCCCTGTCAGAGAGATCTTTAACTCCCACCTCCGGCGGAGCTTCGACCGGATCCCGAGGGAGTCTGGAGATATTGAGTCCGAGTGGACCATGTTCTCCACCTCCATTGTCAACGTGGCCGCTCGGAGCTGTGGCCGTAAGGTCTCCGGTGCCTGACGAGGTGGCAATCCTCGAACCCGGAATCCCCGAACTCCGAAGTAAGGGATGCCGTAAAGTAACCAGTAGGCCAAGTGGACTGCAGCCTGGGTGTTTGTGGAGGCAAAAAATCGGGCCTGGGAGGAGTTTGATGAGGCCATGGAGAAGGACTACCGGTTGGCCTCGAAGAGATTCTGGCAAACCGTCCAGTGCGTCAGGAGGGGGAAGCAGTGCCCTACCAACACTGTTTACAGTGGAGGTGGGCAACTGTTGACCTCAACTAGGGATGTCGTCGGACGGTGGAAGGAATACTTCGAAGATCTCCTCAATCACACTTCTCAGCCTCCCCGGGAAAGTCTATGCCAGGGTACTGGAGAGGAGAATACGGCCGATAGTAGAACCTCGGATTCAGGAGGAACAGTGCGGTTTTCGTCCCAGTCGTGGAACACTGGACCAGCTCTATACCCTCTCCAGGGTGCTGGAGGGTTCATGGGAGTTTGCCCAATAAATACACATGTGCTTAGTGGATTTGGAGAAGGCATTCGACTGTGTCCCTCGCGGCGTCCTGTGGAGGGTGCTCTGGGAGTATGGGGTCCGGGGCCCTTTGCTAAGGGCTGTCCGGTCCCTGTACGACTGGAGCAGGAGCTTGGTTCGCATTGCCGGCAGTAAGTCAGACTTGTTCCCGGTGCATGTTGGACTCCGGCAGGGCTGCCCTTTGTCACCGGTTCTGTTCATAATTTTTATGGACAGAATTTCTAGGCGCAGCCAGGGGCCGGAGGGTCTCTGGTTTGGGGACCACACGATTTCGTCTCTGCTTTTTGCGGATGATGTTGTCGTGTTGGCCCCATCATACCAGGACCTCTAGCATGCACAGGGATGGTTTGCAGCCGAGTGTGAAGCGGCTGGGATGAGAATCAGCACCTCCAAATCCAAGGCCATGGTCCTCAGTCGGAAAAGGGTGGCTTGCCCACTTCAGGTTGGTGGAGAGTTCCTGCCTCAAGTGGAGGAGTTCAAGTATCTTGGGGTCTTGTTCACGAGTGAGGGAAGGATGGAACGGGAGATTGACAGATGGATCGGTGCAGCTTCTGCAGTAATGCGGTCGATGTACCGGTCTGTCGTGGTGAAGAAAGAGCTGAGCCGCAAGGCGAAGCTCTCGATTTACCGGTCAATCTACGTTCCTACTCTCACCTATGGTCATGAGCTGTCGGTCATGACCGAAAGGACAAGATCCCGGATACAGGCTGCCGAAATGAGCTTTCTCCGCAGGGTGGTTGGGCGATCCCTTAGAGATAGGGTGAGGAGCTCAGTCACTCGGGAGGAGCTCAGAGTAGAGCCGCTGCTCCTCCACATCGAGAGGGGCCAGCTGAGGTGGCTCGGGCATCTCTTCCGGATGCCTCCTGGACGCCTTCCCGGGAAGGTGTTCCGGGAGCGTCCCACCGGGAGGAGACCCCGGGGAAGACCTAGGACACGCTGGAGGGATTATGTCTCCTGGCTGGCCTGGGAACGCCTCGGTGTCCCCCCAGAAGAGCTGGAGGGAGTGTCTGGGAAGAGGGAAGTCTGGGCGTCTCTGCTTAGACTGCTACCCCCGCGACCCGGCCCTTGATAAGCTGATAAGTAATCAGCAATATTTTAAAATTTATACAATGTTTAATAGGGAGCCAATGCAGTGTTGAAAGAAACGGTCTAATATGATCATACTTCCTGGTTCTAGAAAGAACTTGAGCTGCTGCGTTTTGGACCAGCTGTAGTTTGTTTATTATGCCTGCAGGGCAACCACCCAGTAGAGCATTACAATAATCTAGCCTTGATGTCATGAATCTATCAGAACTATCTGTTCTGCATTTGGCATTGAGAGCACATGTCGTAATTTAGATATATTTTTAAGATGGAAGAATGCAGTTTTACAAATGCTAGAAATGTGGCTTTCAAATGAAAGATTGGTATCAAAGAGCACACCCAGGTTCCTAACCGACGATGAAGATTTGACAGAGCAGCCATCAAGTGTTAGTCAGTATTCTAGATTATTACTGTTGTAAGGTTCAAAATAAATGGGTGAAGGAAGGAGACAGGGTCGGCTTGCTGTGGAACGTGTGTCCCTTTTTATTCAATATTTCTCAAAACAAAGGTCGCGCTCTCCAAACACAATCTCTTTCAAATAGCTTCTTGACAACAATTTCTTTGACTCTCTGTAGCCAGCAGCGTGCACACGATTCCACAGCCACTCTCTCTCTTTTGCTCTATCCGGTTCCCCACAGCAATTATTGCAACGAGATCCAGATGTACGTTATTGTGCACTTGACCTACTTACGTGCCGCTCGTCTCCCGACTCTCTCCTGTCACAGACGTCGCTGAACCACGCCCCCCTCACCACAATTACGTGTGGAGGTTTTTGGTCCACTCATTAGAAACTTTGAAACTTTTTCAGAATCAAGTAGTAGGAACTTGCTAGTCTTCCAAATTTTTATATCAGCTATGCATTCCGTTAATTTTGTGAATTGGAAAGTTTCATCTGGGCGCGAAAAAATATATTAGACAATAATCATAGTAGATCTAGAGTATGATTACGACAATGAGTAGGTCCTGACACGTGTTGTCTAACTCCAAAAGAGTTTAGAATGTCTCTAAATGCCAATCCCAATGTGTCTTTTTCGTTATCTACATGTTTATTAAAATCACCAACAATTAAGACTTTATCTGCAGCCAGAACTAACTCTGATAGATAGTCTAGATCAGGGGTGCCCAATCCTGCTCCTGCCAATCGACTGTCCTGCACAGTTCATCTCCAACCCTAATCAAACACACCTGAAGCAACCAATTAAGGTCTTCAGGATCACTTGAAAATTAAAGGCAGGTGTGTTTGATTAGGGTTGGAGATGGAGATGAACTGTGCAGGACAGTCGATCGGCAGGAGCACGATTGGGCACCCCTGATCTAGATAGTGTTACATTAGACACTAACACTTCAAAAGAATTATATTCGAAACTAAACGTTTCAGTAATACTGAAGATATTACTATAAATTACAGCAACACCTCCCCCTTTGCCTTTCAGATGAGGCTCATGTTTACAACAGTAATCTTGGGGGGTGGACTCACTTAAAGTAATGTAATTCTAATGTGTCAAACACAGCACATCTAGATTATAGTCTGTAATCATGTCATTAACAATAAGTGCTTTTGAAGTAAGGGATCTAATATTCAGCAACCTGAGCTTCATCATTTGTTCATCTGTATTATATCTTATATATTATATTATGTATATCTGTTTTTTATTTGTTGAACATAGATTACATTTTTACCCTTAAATGGGTTTGGGAGTTTTTTGTATGTGCTAATTCGGGGAACAGACAGTCTCTATATGATGATATCTAGGTGAAAGAGACTCTATGTGATGGGATTTATCTGACCTCTGACTCAGTGACGTGAGACAGCTAGCAGACGGTCGGTTTAGCCAGTCTGTCTGCTTCCTGACCTGAGCCCCAGATTGTCATGTTTGAGCTCTAAGACTATGTGCCATATTACTAGAGAGACAAACATAAATGACTTAATTGGGGAACTTGAGAGATGAAACCATGCTGATGGCCTGGGACTGTGGTGGAGTTGTGAGTTTGATGTGTAATTAAACTCGAGGTTCTGTGGGGTGCGGACTGGATTGATTCCATTCCTAGAGCTTCCGAACAAATGGGTTTTTGGGGTTTGGACTGATGGGGCAGTGAGCCCGAGGTTACCTTGTGAGTCAGTCCTAGAGCTCCTCCTGTACGATTTTAGGGTAAAATCGGAGACGTCCAACAGATTTCTTAGGCACCGAAGGATCACCACAGACACAGTGTAATCACCATGGGAAAATCTCAGAGTAAAACTGGGAGTTGTGAAAAATATGATACACCGGTGTTTTGCCAGATGAGAAGTTTATCTATGTATCATCTTTTTACTCTTTTAATTCATTTTATAACTGGACCATAAATCTCTTTTAATTTCTATTGTAACTGTTTTAATTTTCCTTGCTTTTTTGTGTGTAATTATTTTCATTCCTTTCTGTAAAGCACTTTGAATTGCCATAGTGTATGAAATGTGCTATATAAATAAACTTGCCTTGCCTTGCCTTGCCTAGAGAGAAGAGCGGCACCATCCCAGGAGGGATGAATACCATCTCTTTTCAACAGGTCAGGTCTGCCCCAAAATTGTAATGATCTCCGACTGGCGAAGTCAGTGGGTGTTTCACTGAGTGGGGAGAACCTGTTTAATGTTGTTATCGGAATGGAAGAGCGGTGTTTTGTCCTGCGACTACAGCATCTCACGGTCACCCAGTTGCCCTACTGCACGGGCTGTACTTCAGCTGGAACCGAACAATGTACCGAGTTCACTAAGCTAGTCGCATCCAAAGCAGTTTCTAAAGCCCTTGCACTCTTACTATCCTTGATTAAAGTTTGGATGCGTGTCTCTAGTTCTGAAAAATTCTCCGTCAGCCTGACTATCTCCCAGCATTTATCACATGTAAAGCCCTCAGTGCTGACAGAGAATGCTAAATGCTATACTATACATGTGACACGAAGTGCAAGTGACAATAACAGGAGAAGACATGACTCAATGTGTTTGTTGACTGATCCTACTCACCCCAGTTGTTTGATAGACGTGTAAAAGGCGCGAGCATGAGAGAGAAAAAAGACAGTAAACAGTAGACTGGTTAAAAGGCTAGCGAAATGCTAGCGTGTTGTGCTATTGATAGCGATTTAGATTAAAGGGGTCATGACATGGTTTTTGTTTTTGTTTTATTATGTTCCCTTAGGTGCAATTATAGTATTACTATAGATTTTACTTTTAAAATGTATGTGATTTATGACCTTTTCCCACCTTATTTCTCATCCTCTGATTCAAACAGTCTGTTTTGGGGCTGTTTCCCCTTTAAGAGTTCAGTGGTAATGTTGGTAATGCCCACTGTTATGATTGGCTAACGTCATTGGCTAAAAGTAGTTTTAAGATGAAATACATTACTTACAGTTTGCTGCGCTGTTGTTGGGCCCAGAATAGTCGACACGGCCTGATCTTTTTAAGCAAAAGTTTTCTTGCAAAGCCAGCATCATACTGCGATTTGTTCTCAAAACAGTCATCCTTGAAATGTAGAGAACACACACTTAATTAACACTGCCGTGACTGGGAATAAAGAATAAACTGCATTCATTTTTCCCTGACGTCTGGATCGTTCGGCAGCGTATTCAAACATTGTTTGTCCACAGCACATCTGCGTCATCGCAGTCTTCTTGTAGACAGACACTCGCTGCACGTCCACTGAACACCTGTGGGCGACAACGATGCCATGATGCGGAATGAGGCGTAGTTGTCCGCGCTGGAGGCGGTCATATGCAAACGACTGGTACGTCACTTCTAGAGTTCTTACGAGATCAAGAAAATATGATCATATAACACCGATTTTATCATCACTGCATTGGTTACCTATAAAGTTCCGTATTAATTACAAGGTATTGCTACTGACTTATAAAGCCCTAAACGGCTTAGCTCCAGTCTATTTAACGGATCTTCTATCGCCCTATAATCCATCGCGCTCTTTAAGATCACTAAATTCAAGGCTTTTGGTCATACCTAGGATATCCAGAACCACCAAAGGAGGGAGAGCATTTTCACATTTGGCTCCAAAACTCTGGAATAGTCTTCCTGATACTGTTCGTTGCTCAGACTCGCTCTCCCAGTTTAAAACTAGATTAAAGTCGCATCTCTTCAGCCAGGCATTCATATAATATTTTTAATCTTACAGTTCAAACTACAATCCGGCCTCTAGCTCATAAATGCCAGAGGAGAACTGGCCCCCGACTGAGCCTGGGTTCTCCCAAGGTTTTTTTTTTCTCCATTAGGTCACCTGATGGAGCTTTAGGACACCATTAGGTCACTTGATGGAGTTTTAGGACACCATTAGGTCACTTGATGGAGTTTTTCGGTTCCTTGCCACTGTTGCCTTTATCTTGCTCAGTTGGGGATATTTTGGGGACATTTAATTAAATTTTATATCAATAAATGTAATCAATAAATTCCTCTTGAAACAAACTTTGTTGTATTATTTTAATTTAATACTGTGAAGCTGCTTTGATACAATCTGTATTGTGAAAAGTGCTATACAAATAAACTTGACTTGACTTGACTTCTTACCATGGATCCCCAACGAGCTGTAATTAGAGCTTGATTAAATAAATGCTTTGTTTATAATGGGGAGGAAGTCTTAAGCTATGAAACTTGCAGGAAGGGTTAATGGTACAAACACACCAACACACACACCAACACACTCACACACACCAACACACTCTCACACTCTCTCTCACACACACTCACACACACACACACACACACACACACACACACACACACACACACACACACACACACACACACACACTCTCTCTCTCTCTCTCTCACACACACATCTCTGTCTGACAGTCACATCAGACATGTGTTGTGTTTCACTGATAACATGTGTCTCTGCTTCAGTCTGTTTGTGTCAGTTGCTGTGTGTGAATAAAGCCTGAGCTTTATCATCTGAGGAAACCACACATCCAACATGTGTGAAATGCCACAGACTTTCAGAAGAGCGAAACCCCAGAGTGTCCGGGCCGTCGCTCCATCAGTCCTGGTAAAACACTGACACACACTGACCTGCACACACTCTGGATGAGGCTTTATATAATCACAGGGCTCGACCAAGGTCAGCCGATCCAATTTTCTCTCTTGCCCTCAACAAACAACACACTGACACGCGTCTGATGGAGAGTTACGGGACTATAAATGCCTAATTGCACTGAATTTACACAAGAGTGTTTGTAAAGCTCAGTGATTTCTCCACAGGGATTCCCGCAGTAAATCTCCTGCAGACGCTCGTGTGACGGGGAAAAACTCCCTTGTTATAACTTAACGACTCTGAAATGCATCGACCGCTAATTGGAATATAAAGCGCAGCGCAGCTCAGTTTTACTGCAGTGAGGTGATGAATATCTCTGAGTGAAGCCGAGAAAAAGAGTCGTCCGGTTTTCCCTGTAAACTCGAGCGATGAGGATTTTATCAGCCAGAATGTTCGGGCATGAAGTGCTTGTTTAAACTCTCTAAACTAAAGTTCAGGGTTGTTCTACTTCTAATTTTTACAGAGATTGAAGCTTATATAGTGCATCTATATCAGTGTCTGTTTTCCTGTCAGTTGAGCTGCAAACAGATTTTATGTCATTCTTTTACTGCAGACTTTTCCATTTATTGCTTTCTATCTTCTCCAGAGTTTGTATGTTTATGTTCTCTATTCGATGAAAACCTCTTCTGTGGTTACAGTGTCCCGCATCTCTTGGGCCGTTCACACACTCACTGTTTCATTCACACCTTTTACAGCTTTTACAGCCACTAAGAGTCCCTCAGTAATAAATAAGAAAATCTTTGATCTTTGATCTATGAGAACATGCTCTAATAATACTTCAAAATATGTAATGATCTATTTATCATTAAAATATCATGTTTTACTTTCAAATATATGCCCATGTTAGCAAGCGTTTAAGGCACAGATCAAACTGAACACCAGTAAAGAAGCACAAACAGAGATTTCATCCATTTATCACACACAATTATGTTTGAATCAAGACGACATGCAAATGCAACCGTACCGTGATTACCGTGGTGAATAGGGTTTTTATCTGTAATGCACAAATCATCTTTTTACAGAAAAAAAGGTTAAATTTTTTTGATGGTCCACATTTATACATTCTATCTACTAACTTGGCAACTACATGTCAACTTACTCATCAGAGTATTAGTAGATTACTATTATAATATTGATCTGACACTGAGAACTGAACTGACATCCCTGCTTTCTACACAACTACTTCATAGATCAAATGAACTAATTTAATCATTTATGACACTGTTTTCTTTGAGGGCTGCTGTACATCTCTGGATAATGTCCCTGTTATCACTGTAAGGTCTTGTATAAAGCGCTACAGAAGTAAAGTTGACTCGACTTCTCTTGATCTCTCTGGTTTGGGTTTGTAGAATAATTTGACATGTAGTTTGTGAAGTTACTCATAGTTACTAGAATGTCTAAAAGGTGAAAAATCCAAATAAAGTGTAACCAAAAAACTATTAAGAGGAATTTAGTACAGATTTTGCTCTGTCAGCTTTCATGCAATATCAGTAGATCGGAAACAGATCTAGATCTCTACGATTTGATCAATCACAATATAAAACTGAATCACTTCCGGCTGAAAGCCTCTCCAGACATCTCTCCTGCACTCCAGAACCTGTACATGATGTCCACACACGGCCGACGTCTCATCCCTGAGCACTGAGCGTGTTTCATCGGGCTGAAGACAGCGCTGACACGAGTTAACTTGATCCTGAGCTCTGTAGAGCGGCTCGATCCCTGGCGACGCTGGCGCTCAGGCCTCAAGCTAATGGGCTTTTAATGCCTTGGCATTATTGTGGCTCGTACAATGGCCGGCATGCTGGGGTTTTGTCACGGCTTCTCTAAAACTGTTATCAGGCCCCCAAACTTTCAGGGGCGAGCGACCACTAAAGAAGGAGCAGGTCCTGAGATGAACAGGGTTCGGGGTCAGAGGTCACGGGCCCAAGCGGAAACGGGACACAGAGACGAACAATGCAAACCTGCAGACAGAGACCGGGATGAGCAGAGAACAGAGGAGAACAGATGGTTAAAGGAGAACAGAAGAAAGAGCTCAATCAGGAGAGGATCTGAGCCTGGAAACACAAACCACACTGGCTAATTAAATATAAATGAGAAACTTTTATAGGAAAATGAGAGTTGTGGATCATGAAACATTTGCACTTTCACCTTAACATGAGCTGATGAAGATTTATAAGAATAACACACTTTACGAAAAACTAAAGGGATCATTTTTGGGTTGTTTCTTCCGCTTTTATTATCTTTTTTTTTTTAAATGCGACATTTTATTATTAAAATCTGCCCTTTATCTTGAAATTGCACAGCTTTTTGATGCTCTTTTGAAACCCATATTTTAAATGCCAGAATTTCTTTAGTTTCCTGGCCGGTGAGAATAAAGACTCGAGAGCTTTACATCTGGCAAACATCGCTGAACATCGTACGTACAGTTTTGAGTATTTCTTTAAAAAAACGGTAGAGAAAGACACCAATAATTATTTATATGATAGTGGAGTTTGTTGATCGAGAGAGACAGAGAGAGAGAGAGAGAGAGAGAGTGAGTGTGTGTCCCCATGCCGTCATGGGGAACAGGGGCTGAACCCTCTTTTCCCTTTACTCTCTTTACTCTCTTTACTCTCTGTACTTTCTTCTTTTTTTTTTGTTGCTATATTTATGGATAATATGGAAATGTTTTTTTTTATCTATATATTTGTATGTCTATTGCTTTAGCAATATTGTGGTATTTTATATTTTTATGCCAATAAAGCACATTTGAATTGAATTGAATTGAATTGAATTGAATTGAGAGAGATAGAGAGAGAGAGAGAGATTCCGACCTTCATGGGTTTTAATTTACAAACTGGCGGGGGGGGGGGGTGGGGGGGGTGGGGGGATTAATGAATCTTTAAAAACGATATGCTACACGTTAGTAGGCCTCACCTGTGATAAGAGGAGGCACTGCAGAGTGTTTAAACACATCGGTTATTTTATCATCTTTATGTGCGCATCCATCATTCTTCTTTGATTATCGATATTTCCAAACGTTATCGTGTTTATCAAAGTACATTTCACAGAAACTTTCTCGCAGTAAACCATAAACTGACCTTTACTAATATCTCAAGTTAACTTTACAGTATAATTGTAGACGGTTTCGTAGCATATCTGTCCATTAAACATAAACAATGTTAATATTCTCTCCCTGTCAAATATTTAATTACATTCAGCCTAACTGTGCCATAATGACCAGCTGTTAACATGTAATGGGTATTTTAAGGGTTGTGTTGGTCACATACACATGAACAGCCTCTGCAACACAGATGAACAACACTTCAGATAATTGTTTTAATTATTTGTTTTAATTATTATTAGTATATAGTTATATTACTTATATGTATATATTATATTAGTTTCTCGATTAAAGAAATAACTAAGCACTTTTGCGCGTTTAATGCGCCATTATTTTAGTAGCCTGTATCTGACATGATTAAAGCACAGATAACTATAGATATAAAGATAACTATCATTCTCTCGATGGTTTTATACACAGATAACTATCATTCTCTCGATGGTTTTAATCCCGTGTTAAACTCTCGTTCACCTCAGCTTCTCTTCCTCCTGTTTCTGCCCTCTCCTCGGGCGCTCGGGCTTCATTCACTCTTTTTACGCTCAAGAAAGGAATTTTCTGCTTCCATTTACTCTGTGATTCTCTTACTCTGTATTTATCTGAAAACACCAGCACTTTGTTCTGCAGTCGCGGTATTTACACGACACACCGGCGAACGCATGAATACGAATGAATGAAAGGAAAGAGCCTTCAGAGGAATAACAAGATAAGAAAATGGAGTGATTTTGACCTGTCTTATTCTTCTTTTCAAGCCTGTAATGTGGTTTAATTATCCTCTTACTGAGGCCACAGACATGTAATCTCGAGTCTTACGGAACCACAAAGCTTTATATTAACACTCATTCGCCTTTAGTTCGTTCATTAATGTGTGTGTCGAACTGCGCTAATAAAGACTCTCTCTCTCTTCTGTTCTGACACGCGCCATATGGCAAAGGCCAAACCACGGGTGCCATAAATGAGTAATTCGGGTTGTTGTGTTTGTTTTAAAGTTGTGAGAACAACAGCGAGTGTGTGAAGATGCTCGGGGATCCAGTGACCCCGCTGAGAGTTAGTTTAGACGCTCGCAAACAGCGCAATAAAAGCCATTTCATGCCGGACATTTACAGCAAAGCACTTTCCACTGAAGCGATTACTGATTACTGCCTACTATTATTAGTATTATTATCAATGAAAATCATTTATAAAATTCAGTCATTAATAATAATAATACATTAATTTATAAAACCATCCAGTCATTGTTATTATTATTAATAATAATAATTATAATGAAATGTAGCCTGTTGATAAAATTCAGTCAATAATAATAATAATACATTAATTGATTAAACCATCCAGTCATTGTATTATTATTATTATTATTATTAATAATAATAATTACAATGAAATGCATTGATAAAATTCAATAATTAAAAAATAACAACAATAATAGATTGGTAAAACCCAGTCATTATTGTTATTATTATTATTATTATTATTAGTCGCCTCCTCTGAGGTAAACCACGGTAAAGTGCTGGTATCCATCAAGTGAGGGATCAGGTATTTGTCATGATATATATGATATAACAGCAGATTATAGCAAATCAAGAGTCCAACTGTGTGTGAAGGATGAGCGCGTCTAATCACTGAGGGGTGATTGAAAACAAGCCGATCCTTGACTAATATTTCCGTAAACGTTGACGTATCGCTCGGTGTTTTGTTGTGTTCTGGAAGCGCTCGAACCCCCAGAATCACCCATGCGCACAGTTCGGTCTGGACACGTCATCCTGTAGACACGCCCCCAAATAACGCGTCGTCCAATGGCGAAGCGCGTCCTGAGCGCGTGAGAGTCTCCGCGATAAAGCCTCCGCGGGCCAGTTAGACACACACACTACTGGAGGCAGTCTGATCACACACACACACACACACACACATACTATACTGGAGGAAATCTATTCACACACACACAATATGTGCCATTATAACTGACACTGTGGCGCTGGATAAAAGCCGTCGGATATTCCCAAGCGTTTCTTCTCCAGAAGGTAAAACATGCATTATTATATATTTATTTGTGCGCGTTGATGTGATGTGGATTTAATGGGGTAAACTTACTGATACCTGCAGATTCTTCAGCCAATAACTTCTGAGAAATAATCCTCATAATCTACAACAGGCATATAACGCGCAAAAGAACAAATCTCTGAGTGATTCTTTAGAAAACGAGGAGCTTGACGTTAAAAACTCTTCGACTAAACATATAGTGCTTAAGTATCGAAGATGAGAGTCTGTGGAATGCAAATATAGCCATTAATAAATATTAAATAATAATATAACAATAGCCGTAACTGTCAGGTTCACCATAAATGTCCTTTTACAGGGAATAAAACTATCCACGCAGGAATATCATATGGACTAAAACACAGAAAACACTGGGACAAAAACCCTGGACATCAAGAGACCGAGACTTCTCTGAGAAATGTCCATCACGACTGGGCGAGGTAAAAATAATAAACTCGTTAT
>NC_138729.1:306277-358777 GCF_965113295.1 Leuciscus leuciscus | reverse complement strand
CAAAAATAAAACAAATACAAAACGAAAGTAAAAGACAGAAGCCCCTCACGGACGACTGCTGTCACATCAAATAAAACATAAACATCAAATAAAAGGAGGAGGAAGGGCAAGGGCAAGAAGACAAGCAGTCTCAGATGAAATTCAAGCCACTCTAGTTGCCCATGTCTTTATCAATGGTATGACTATGAGGGAGGCTGGGCTACGAGTAAGGCCAAATTTGAGTCGCTTTACCGTCGCCTCGAGAACCTTCAGGGAGGTGTGGTGGCAAACACAATTCTATCACTGAATAAAAGACAAACATTTCCAATAGTCTTTGATGAGGTGTATTTTCTTGCAAGAAAAGGCCAGCAGTCGTACAGTCACACAGAGTGGCTGCAGAGTGTGACAGTGAAGCATCCTTCATCCTTTATAGTCTTGACTCCCAGAATGTTATCTCTCTAGGCCAATGGTTGTATTTTCAACCATACGTGGAACATTCTTAGACTTGTTCATCATATTATCTAAAAAAAAATTAGTAAAAAAAATAAAATAATTGTTTTTGTTTTGTTGTGTGTGTGTTGTACTGTGTAGTACATGAATGAATAAAAATGTGCCAATGTATCCATGTGTTAGACTATGTTGTAGTGTGTGTGATTTTGAGGGCTTGTGTGTCCTGTCTGTGGGCAAAGTTTGGTTTTTCAGCAAGAGTGAATGGTTTGGAGTGTAGAGCTTCATTTTGACCTGAAAATAGGATGTTAGAGGAACTGGGTGAGACGTTATGGATTTGTGTTTACAGTTTTGAAAATACGAGGCATAGTTTCAAAAAATGTGTTTAAGCAATCGAGAAAAACTGTTAATGTCCCAGAAGGTGCATGAGTTTTGTTGTAATGTCATTTCTCGTTCAGGTACTATGAGACGGGCAGCATTAAACCAGGGGTCATTGGAGGCTCGAAGCCGAAGGTCGCGACCCCTAAAGTGGTGGAGAAGATCGCGGAGTACAAGCGCCAGAACCCCACCATGTTCGCGTGGGAGATCCGGGACCGGCTGCTGGCCGAGGGAGTGTGTGACGGGGACACCGTGCCCAGTGTCAGCTCCATCAACAGGTACATGACCTCTGACCTCACCATCAACAGGTACATGACCTCTGACCTCATGGACAACAGGTCAACGCACATATAACAGAGATCTGAGGAACTCTTCTAACCCGCTGTTTCTTCTCTTGCAGGATCATTCGCACAAAAGTTCAACAGCCTTTCAATCTCCCTCTGGACAGTAAAGGCCTGAGTCCTGGACACACACTGAGTGAGAACACACACTGATGATTCCCAATAATGCTGTTTCCCAGTTCACTGCGGTCCAGTAATAATGCTGTGTGATTCTGCTCAGTTCCCAGTTCAGCCGTGACGCCTCCCGAATCTCCCCAGTCGGACTCACTGGGATCCACCTACTCCATCAGTGGCTTACTGGGAATCCCTCAGACCAGCGCAGAGGGCAAGAGGAGCCGCGACGACAGTGAGTTATTATTATTACTGACCAGTCAGAGAAGCAGAGAATGCCTCAGTGTGTGTGTGTGTGTGTGTGAGTGTGTGTGTGTGTGTGTGTGTGTGTGTGTGTGTGTGTGTGTGTGTGTGTGTGTGTGTGTGTGTGTGTGTGAGTGTGAGTGTGTGTGTGTGTGTGTGTGCGGCTGAAGTGTCTTTAAGAGAGCCCGATCAGACACACAAACTGGTATTTGATTGACAGGTGATCAGGAGAGCTGTCGGCACAGTGTGGACTCGCAGGGAAGCGGGACCGGATCCCGGAAACATCTTCGGACCGAACACTTCCCGACCCAGCAGGACTGTGGCTTCCAGCGGAACCAGTACAGCTCCGACTCCTTCAGCCACACCACTGGGAAAACTGAGCAGGTGCAACACCGAGAGACGGGAAAACACCCTTATGGGAATATACTGCAAAATATAATGCGATATATTACATAATACATTTTACATATATGAGAAATAGTGCTTATATTTTTTTATATACTGCAATATATGCATTGACCATGTATGGCTATATATTGATACATATCAAAAATGTATAAATATTATCCTTTATTGTGCACAGATATTGCACATACATGTTCCCATATAAATGTGAATGTATGTTCACACACACATACATACACACACACACACACACACACACACACACACACACACACACACACACACACACACACACATTCACGGAATAAGTTACAACAGATGTATAGTTCCCAGCATGCTCGGCTTCTGACTGTTAAAGGAGAGCAAATGTTAAAATTAAGTGTTATTTAATGTGTTTTGCTTAATATTAATATAGAGGGAGATCTGTTAGTGTTTAATGTTCTATTACTTTTTGTTTTTGGGGTTACCGTTGTGCTGAAGAGTCCAGCCTGTGGAGAGGTTGATGATTGGCTGGAAACCATTAAGACTATAATTACTATATTTTAAAAGTAATGTCTGTGCGCTCCTCAGTACAGGGATAGTCTACTGGCTAAATACTTTAGTACATGCAGGTGTGCTTGGGCTTATGGTAACTAGCTGGAAAATTTGAAACATTTATAATGTAAATAATAAAAAAATAAAAGAAATGTATTACATTATATATATATATATATATATATATATATATATAGAATATGTGTATTTATGCTGCATGAGTGAATATATTACACATAAAGTACCATATCTGATCCCATATACATCTGTATATTATGAAGAGTAGTAATGAATATAAAATAACATACATTATGTCATATTAGTAAATATATTATCACATATTTTTCAATATATGAAAACCGGCAATTCCTTATGTATTATTCAATATATTTTAATATATTAACAAAATATATTATTAAACCATTTAATATATTGATCATTCATAAATAGGGAAATACATTTTGTTTCCATAAGGGCAAACCGGCATGTCATTCAGAGCTGAACTCTCTCTCTCTCTCTCCTGCAGTCTCTCTATCCTCTCTCGCTCATCAACGGCAGCTTGGACGAGGGGAAAAGTGGCTCAGTTATCAGTCGAAACCTGGCAGCACATCAGGGATACACAGTGGTTGCAGGTAATAACCATCATCCATATGCAAACACTGCACTGTAATTACTCTTTGTCATTTGTTCCATATTTACAAGAGAAAGAGGGGCATGTTTACTGTATGAAAAGACACTTCCAGAGCAACACATTACACAGTTCATTTAGCAAACTGCTCAGTCCTGCATACTACACACTCCCCAAACTCATAATTCATATTTAATTGTTGTATTTGTAATTTGTGTCATCATTTAGCATATGTCCATATATATCCATTTCATTGTACATCTATTAACATTCATGCATGAATTTTCCCACCTGTCTGTCAACCCGTTGCTCCGCCCAGAAGCTCTACAGCCCCGCCCACTCTGTCTGAAACAGGAAGTGTCCCCCGAGGTGAACAGCTCAAGCTCCTCCCCTAACATCATCACTAACTCCGCGTTCCTGGAGCTCACGGCTATCTCGGCTCCGGCGTCAGTGTCCATCGCTAACAGTTGCAGCAACGCCACTCATTTATCTCATGGCTTCAGCTCATTTTCCCATCATGCCCCAGTGCAGGGGCAGTTCAACAGCCCACACCTCCTCACAGGTAAAGCCCATCCCATCATCATCCTCAGTTCCCCGTTGTGTGTGTGTGCTTCTCTAAGTGTGTGCTTCTCTAAGCCTGAGCAGAGAGTGTGTGGTTCTCTAAGCCTGAGCAGAGAGTGTGTGGTTCTCTAAGCCTGAGCAGTGAGTGTGTGGTTCTCTAAGACTGAGCAGGTGAGTGTGTGGTTCTCTAAGCCTGAGCAGAGAGTGTGTGGTTCTCTAAGACTGAGCAGTGAGTGTGTGGTTCTCTAAGCCTGAGCAGAGAGTGTGTGGTTCTCTAAGCCTGAGCAGTGAGTGTGTGGTTCTCTAAGACTGAGCAGGTGAGTGTGTGGTTCTCTAAGCCTGAGCAGTGAGTGTGTGGTTCTCTAAGACTGAGCAGTGAGTGTGTGGTTCTCTAAGCCTGAGCAGAGAGTGTGTGGTTCTCTAAGCCTGAGCAGTGAGTGTGTGGTTCTCTAAGACTGAGCAGGTGAGTGTGTGGTTCTCTAAGCCTGAGCAGAGAGTGTGTGGTTCTCTAAGCCTGAGCAGTGAGTGTGTGGTTCTCTAAGACTGAGCAGGTGAGTGTGTGGTTCTCTAAGCCTGAGCAGAGAGTGTGTGGTTCTCTAAGCCTGAGCAGTGAGTGTGTGGTTCTCTAAGACTGAGCAGGTGAGTGTGTGGTTCTCTAAGCCTGAGCAGTGGATGTGTGGTTCTCTAAGACTGAGCAGTGGATGTGTGGTTCTCTAAGACTGAGCAGAGAGTGTGTGATTCTCTAAGACTGAGCAGGGAGTGTGTGGTTCTCAAAGACTGAGTTGTGAGTGTGTGATTCTCTAAGACTGAGCAGTGAGTTTGTGGTTCTCTAAGACTGAGTGTGTGGTTCTCTAAAACTGAGCAGTGAGTGTGTGGTTCTCTCAGACTGAGTGTGTGGTTCTCTAAGACTGAGCAGTGAGTTTGTGGTTCTCTAAGACTGAGCAGAGAGTGTGTGGTTCTCTAAGACTGAGCAGTGTGTGTGTGTGTGTGTGTGTGTGTGTGTGTGTGTGTGTGTGTGTGTGTGTGTGTGTGTGTGTGTGTGTGTGTGTGTGTGTGGTTCTCTAAGACTGAGCAGTATCTGTGTGTGTGTGGTTCTCTAAGACTGATCTCTGTGTGTGTGGTTCTCTAAGACTGAGCAGTGTGTGTGTGTGTGTGTGTGTGTGTGTGTGTGTGTGTGTGTGTGTGTGTGTGTGTGTGTGTGTGTGTGTGTGTGTGTGTGTGTGTGTGTGTGGTTCTCTAAGACTGAGCAGTATCTGTGTGTGTGTGGTTCTCTAAGACTGATCTCTGTGTGTGTGGTTCTCTAAGACTGAGCAGTGTGTGTGTGTGTGTGTGTGTGTGTGTGTGTGTGTGTGTGTGTGTGTGTGTGTGTGTGTGTGGTTCTCTAAGACTGAGCAGTGTGTGTGGTTATCTAAGACTGAGCTGTGAGTGTGTGGTTCTCTTAGACTGAGCATTGAGTGTGTGGTTCTCTAAGACTGAGCAGAGAGTGTGTGGTTCTCTAAGACTGAGCAGTGTGTGTGTGTGTGTGTATGTGTGTGTGTGTGTGTGTGTGTGTGTGTGTGTGTGTGTGTGTGTGTGTGTGTGTGTGTGGTTCTTTGAGACTGAGCTGTGAGTGTGTGGTTATCTAAGACTGAGCTGTGAGTGTGTGGTTCTCTAAGACTGAGCAGAGAGTGTGTGGTTGTCTAAGACTGAGCGGTGAGTGTGTGGTTCTCTAAGACTGAGCAGAGAGTGTGTGGTTGTCTAAGACTGAGCTGTGAGTGTGTGGTTCTCTAAGACTGAGCTGTGAGTGTGTGGTTCTCTAAGACTGAGCTGTGAGTGTGTGGTTCTTTGAGACTGAGCTGTGAGTGTGTGGTTCTCTAAGACTGAGCAGAGAGTGTTTGGTTGTCTAAGACTGAGCTGTGAGTGTGTGGTTCTCTAAGACTGAGCAGTGGAGTGTGTGGTTGTCTAAGACTGAGCAGTGAGTGTGTGGTTCTCTAAGACTGAGCAGAGAGTGTGTGTGGTTCTCTAAGACTGAGCAGTGTGTGTGTGTGTGTGTGTGTGTGTGTGTGTGTGTGTGTGTGTGTGTGTGTGTGTGTGTGTGTGTGGTTCTCTAAGACTGAGCAGTGAGTGTGTGGTTCTCTGAGACTGATTCCTAGTTCACACTACACAACTTTGAATGTCGGCAGATCGCTGTGCTGTTTAGACTACATGACTTGCTCTGGAGTCTTGAAGTCGTTGTGGTGTTCACACTATGTGACACTACGTAAATGATCTGCAACAGGGGGTTACACACTACACGAGCTGACAACAACTCTGTCACCCAACGACTCTATCCGGTCCCAAAACCACATTTTGTCACGAAAACATGCGCAAGAAGTGGAATGGGAAATGGCGCATTGTCTATTTGAAAATGGACGGCGGGACAAAATGGGCGGTAAAAAAAAAAAAGAAAAAAAAAAGAAAAGAAAAAATTATATATTTATATATTGTTTGCGCAATGATCTGTTTAGAACCCTAAAAAAAAAAAAAAAAGAATTTGGGTGAAAGGATGGATAAGTACACACGGGCAGCAGGGATTGTCTGTCAGAGAGAGTTGGAGGTGAGTAAAATGATTTCATTATAATGAAAAAGCAGCTGCCTGTTGTGGTTTGGCAACGATGGTTACAAATACAAAAGGCTTTTGTAATGTCATAACAAGCTGATCATTGGCTGTTGCTTGTCGGGACACGTGACACCACAGGCTATCGAGTCGGCCCACAGCTCCAGATATTTGGCATGCTAGATATTTGTCTGGCGTCGGCGATGCGTCGGCGATGTGTCAGCGAGCGTTTTTGATGCGTCGTTAAGTATTTCACACTTGAAGATTGGCGAGCGCGGATCACCCGCCGATTTGCAAATCGGGCTTAAATCGGGCTTAAAATCCTGTAGTGTGAACTAGCCATGGGCGGTGAGAGTGTGGTTGTCTAAGACTGAACAGTGAGTGTGTGGATCTCTAAGACTGAGCAGAGAGTGTGTGGTTCTCTAAGACTGAGCAGAGAGTGTGTGGTTCTCTGAGACTGAGCAGAGAGTGTGTGGTTCTCTAAGACTGAGCAGTGAGTGCGTGGTTCTCTAAGACTGAGCTGTGAGTGTGTGGTTCTCTAAGACTGAGCAGAGAGTGTGTGGTTCTCTGAGACTGAGCAGAGAGTTTGTGGTTCTCTAAGACTGAGCAGTGAGTGTGTGGTTCTCTATGACTAAGCTGTGAGTGTGTGGTTATCTAAGACTGAGCAGAGAGTGTGTGGTTCTCTGAGACTGAGCAGAGAGTGTGTGGTTCTATAAGACTGAGCTGTGAGCGTGTGGTTTTCTAAGACTGAGCAGTGTGTGTGTGTGTGTGTGTGTGTGTGTGTGTGGGGTTCTCTAAGACTGAGCAGTGAGTGTGTGGTTCTCTAAGACTGAGCAGGTGAGTGTGTGGTTCTCTAAGACTGAGCAGTGAGTGTGTGGTTCTCTGAGACTGAGCAGTGAGTGTGTGGTTCTCTAAGACTGAGCAGAGAGAATGTGGTTCTCTAAGACTGTGCAGTGTGTGTCTGGTTCTCTAAGACTGAGCAGTGAGTGTGTGGTTCTCTAAGACTGAGCAGGTGAGTGTGTGGTTCTCTAAGACTGAGCAGTGAGTGTGTGGTTCTCTGAGACTGAGCAGTGAGTGTGTGGTTCTCTAAGACTGAGCAGAGAGTATGTGGTTCTCTAAGACTGTGCAGTGTGTGTGTGTGTGTGTGTGTGTGTGTGTGTGTGTGTGTGTGTGTGGTTCTCTAAGACTGAGCAGTGAGTGTGTGGTTCTCTGAGACTGAGCAGTGAGTGTGTGGTTCTCTAAGACTGAGCAGTGTGTGTGTGTGTGTGTGTGTGTGTGTGTGTGTGTGTGTGTGTGTGTGTGTGTGTGTGTGTGTGTGTGTGTGTGTGTGTGTGTGTGTGTGTGTGTGTCTCTCTAAGACTGAGCAGTGAGTGTGTGGTTCTCTAAGTGTGTGGTTCTATATGACTGAGCAGACCGGGTGTGGTTCTCTAAGACTGAGCTGTGAGTGTGTGGTTCTCTGAGACTGAGCTGTGAGTGTGTGGTTCTCTAAGACTGAGCTGTGTGTGTGTGTGTTTGCCTGTTTCAGGGAGAGAAGTGTCGAGCTCCATGCTTCCCGGTTATCCTCCACACATCCCATCGGCTCAGACCGGCTTCTCCTCGTCCTCCATCACCGGGATGGTTGCAGGTAAAGGAGCTTAATCAACTCTCATGGTGCTTGTTAAAGAATAGTTCCCTTCAAAATGAAAATTCTGTCATCATTTACTCACCCTCAAGTTGTTTCTAACCTGTATGAGTTTCTTTCTTCTGCTGAACAGAAGATTTTTTGAAGAATGTCTGTAACCAAACAGTTGATGGACCCCATTGACTTCCATTGTAGGAAAAAAAATACTATTGGAGTCAATGGTGTCCATCAACTGTTTGGCTACAGACATTCTTCAAAAAACCTTCTGTTCAGCAGAAGAAAGAAGTAAATGATGACATTTTGAAATGATCTATTACTTTAGGGCAAGTGTCAGTATTCAGACAGATTTCTTTCTAAACAACATTTAGATATAATTATTCAAATAAGATGGTGGTTGTTTTCTGTGCTGATGTGTCAAGTCACCCAGAGCTTTTAACAATATAGATTGATTCAAAGTAGCTTTACAGTGATAGTACGATATTACAGTAACAGAGATTGTTTAGGCTTTACAGCAGATCTAGAATATAGTTTTGATTGATTCACTTCTATTGCAAAGATCTTAGAGGCTGCTAACATACACCGTTCTAACAGAAAACCCTTAACTCGCTCCGGCCGCTCATTCCCACGACAACAGTGCCTGGTGGCTCGAGAATGCAAACCTTGAACACGCAAACCGTGTGTGTGTGTGTGTGTGTGAGTGTGTGTCCAGGCGCTGGTCCTTCATCAGATCTGGATACGGCCTGGATCCGGCGGACTGCGGTAAACCTCGGGATAAATAGAGAGACTAATATTAGCGTAGACGCCATTCTTCTTATGATGTAACGAGTACATCAGGATTTATGGAAAGTGTTCCCGGTTCCGGCTGACCTAATCTATGCAGCCTAACATTGAATTATAACATTGTGTTTTGGTGCTAAATAGGAGAAGGATCTACCGTCAGCAGTCGATTTTGATATTCTAGGTATTCTCAACTGGCCGGAATTTTGAGATCGCAATAGACGTGAAGGACTATAATGCGTTAAGAGCTCGCTCAAGCACTGCGGAGCTAAACCATTTAGTGCTTTGTAAGTAATCAGCAATATTTTAACATGTATACAATGTTTAATAGGGAGCCAGTGCAGTGTTGACAGAACCGGGCTAATATGGTCATACTTCCTGGTTCTGGTAAGAACTCCAGCTGCTGCGTTTTGGACCAGCTGTAGTTTGTTTATTAAGCGTGCAGGGCAACCACCCAGTAGAGCATTACAATAATCTAGCCTTGAGATCATGAACGCATGAACTAATTGTTCAGCATTTGTCATTTCGAAGGTCATGCGCTCTTCTGGATGGATGCATCTCCAAACCATCACTGAACATGTTTCTAGTCGAATCTCCTTATCCTTTTTACAGTGGACATATTTGAACCACCAAACTTTAACCATAGAGGGAACCATTATATATATATATATATATATATATATATATATAATTATTATTATTATTATTATTATTATATATTTTTTCTTAGTGTAAGTCCCGCTTCATCAGAATTATCCGCACACACGTTGGATTTGGCGCAGGTTTTACGCCGGATGCACTGAGAGTCAGCGGCACAACTAATACACAACTAATGCACAACTAATGCACAACTAATGCACAACTAATACACAACTAATGCACAACTAATGCACAACTAATGCACAACCATAAAGGATTCTCTGCATCTCACCTCTGCTCTAGCTTGAACACTAATCTAGCTTCGACTTTAAACTTGCTCTGAATCTGGCTCTTATGACAAATGGCTTGTGATGTTCCTCATTTGGATAAAAACATCTGCTAAATGAACACATGTAAATGCTTAGCAACAGTTTCGCACAGGCAAGAACCACTCACATTTTCTTGAGGAAATGTAACGATCTAGTTTTGTGATTAAAACAGTGGACTCATAAATGCCGTTTCTCTGAAACATGAATGTGTGGAGCGCGTGAGAACACCGGAGGCCGAGTTAGAGATTAACAGGAGAACGGGTGGGTTAATCAGTAGATGTGGAGGGACCGGGGCAGGAGTTCTGCACTGATGCCCGACCACACACACACACACACACACCACAGGGGCCCGCTGAGGGATCAGGATTATTAGTCCGAGAGAGACCAGAGAGATGGAGAGAAAGAGAGTCTGAGGTGGAGACACACCATGAATGAGTGCACAATCTATATGGAAAGCATATACAGAGAGAGAGAGAGAGAGAGAGAGAGAGAGAGAGAGCGCGAGAGCGAGAGAGTGTATCCATTAAGGAACAAACGGCAGGAGGAGCACAAGCTCTGCAGAGACTGAGATGCACTTTTCTTTTTTCAAATGAAGTCTGCCCTGCCAAGCGCGAAATGAGAGGGTCTGATTTATTATTTTTCTGGTGGTCTCGCTGAGAGGAAGCGTTCATACACAATTACTCACTGAAGGGGGGATTCAATCCGGCTCCCATAATTACCAATTAGATATTGGAATGTTAAAAGAAAGAATGGCCGAGGGAGGCCTGAAGGACTGAAGGAGTGAGTGAGGGATGGAGAGAGAGAGTAGAGACTGTATGCACCAGTGATCAGCTGTGGGATTAATGGTTTACAGTCTCTAACCGCCAGTGAATGATGTGCTGGAGCTCGAGAAACAGACACACTTACAGCATGAGTGTGTTTATAACCGAGGGTCTGTTGGCATGGCTGTCGTTGCTGTTGTGTAGTTTGATGTGTTTAATGTGTGTGTGTTCCCTGTAGGACCGGAGTACTCGGGCCAGACCTACACACACCCGTCCTACACGTCCTACAGCGACGCCTGGAGATTCACCAACTCCACCATCTTAGGTGAATTCAACAGCGTTTCTCACTTCCACTTCTCCATCCCATTAACATGAACATCCCACATGCTTACATGTTACGCTTCTGGCTACATGGTCAGTAAAGAAAGAAATGCACTAACGACCTGTATACACCCAAGACTGCCGTGCCCTTCAACTATTGCATAAAGTTTCAGTCACATGACACTCTTAAGTAGTTTCACCCTCTGCAAGTGCCTTCAGGCTATTGAGTTTTCTGTGGAAATAAATAATGGCACAGTCATAAGACGGCCATTAGCCCTCCAGCTAGAATTATAGAGCAGACCTTCGCACAGCTGAGCTTTCAACGACACAAAACAAGCAAATATCTCTATCCTACCTTCACTCTCATGCACTATATGCTTATACGCTTATTCGCTGTGATGTATTGATATTTGCCTGTCGCCCCCTGCAGGATCCCCGTATTACTACAGTTCCTCCTCACGAGCTCCTCCCTCCGCCTACGATCATCTCTAGAAGAACGGACTCCAGTTTCTCTTCTTACGGTGGATTATGAAGAAGACCTCGAGATACTCTTCTTACACTGGAGAATACAGTGGAATATGAAGAAAACATAATGATGATGGACGATACCTTTTATTGCCTGTAAAACTATTTATGTCCTTTATACACGGCCTGATTAAAGGCCATTTACAGCCACACGTTTACATCTTATTCCACCAGTGAACATTTGTTGCCTGTATTTTTATTTCTCTGTAGCCAAAGACATTTCATAATGTTTTCATATATTCATGGCCAGAAACACTTTACATCTAAGTGTGCACATGATTCAGGAATACTACCAAACTGACTATAGCATATACAATTCACGAACATTCAAATATTATTAATTCTTCTGAAGAACATGAGAAACATCGCGACTTTGTAGCGTTTCACTGCTTGAGAAAATTACATGAGCGAATCTGTTTGAGCTCGTGACATTTGATCGCGTTTGGACTGGAGCTGAAGGAACATCTGACGGCCAGCGCTATCTCACGACCCACTCCTAGGAGCGATTAAAAGGTGGATAATTCGTACGAGTTCGTCCGGTTTGTCTTAACCCCAGAGATGGGTAGGGTTAGGGGCGGGGTCAGGGGGAGGTCATTTACGAATTCATACGAATTTGGCAACCTTTCAAATATGTACGATTTAGCAAAAATCGTACTAATTCGTACGAATGAGGTCGTATGAATGCGTACGAATTAGCCAGGGTTGGATGGGCTTTATCATATTCAAACATTAAATATTTTTTAAACGAAATAGAAATAACACCTTACCTTTAACGAAAAGAAGATTTGCTGTATTTCGTCGTCGTCCAACAATCTTACGGATTATCAAAAACATCACATTCAGAAACAATTAAAGATGTTTAACGATTTGGGGCAATATGTACATAATGAAGAGAAGGCAAACCCCTATTAAAATTAAATTCGTTTTCTATATTCTACACATGATTATTAGGGCTGAACTGTGTGGGGATTCATTAGTTTTAAAACGTTTATATTCTCGCTTCTATTTTTCCATCTTATCATGCTTATATTTCTGTGATTAAACGAGTTTTGAGTTTCAGAGATTACGTGTTATTGTACTGTTAATTATATTATTCAAATGTAAATTAATAATTTCTACAGAATTATTTTGAATTAAATAAAGCATGTCAAAGTCCACTCTTGTGTTTCCCTCATTTATTTGTCTTGTAAAATAATAATACACGTAGTTGTAAATGAATAGTCTAATATATTCCGTATTGTCAGAGATAATAGCAAACAGCTTGAATAATTGTTCGTCAATAAATCAAACTTATAGTAATTATGAAGGCTATTGGCCGCTGCTAGACCAGGGAAGTTGGTGGTGATGATTATGGTTTCTACTGTTTTCCCGTTGAAAACCATGATTTATTATGTTGCATATTTTTGGCCAGTCAGCGGTTCAACAGAACACATGAAAGGGACAAAAGCAATGATCCTGAAAACATGCGCATCTGTTTAATTTCCTTTTTTATTTTCTGCATCACGTACTTTTATTTGCAATTATTTCTCGCCTCTTTGTGGCCTCATTATAATTAATGGCTCTTTAACGAGGCCGCGGCCCACCTGGATCCCGCGCTCGCGCCCGTGTGATGAACGACGGAACCGGAACCGGAACCGGGAGCACGAGCGCCTGGGGCTTTGTGCACGAGCAGAATCATGAGACGATAAAAACACGAATGAATGATGACTGAATGGACATGTCGTGTAACTAGATGCAGCCTGCGGTAATGTTAATAACATCAGTTTAACCATTTAGAAATGATAGCTAGTTGTGAAATCACACATGAGCATCACCTTCCTGTCTCTCACTTATGGATATAATAATCCTCCAGGGTTTTTCCTGCAAAGTAGCTGCTCCTATTGTACCTCTAGTGGGAGAATATCTGCACACACAATAAATAATACAAGTACATTAGGCCTTGATAAATTGTAACAATGCACGTGTACCTTGTGATAAGATGAAGATTTATAAACTACTTTGTATCAAACAAATAATGGAACACACAAATGGCAGGCATTTGAAACAAAATATGTTACAATACTCCCATACCATTTCCCAATATAGAAAATAGAAATAAAGCATGTTATTAAATTGAGTTTTATTTGAACTCATTTGTAGGTGTATATAATAAAGCCTATCCTTCAAATATGTTTCCTGATGAAATCACTCTTTATCTCATTTACATGTTCTGATCTTCTCACAGCCAAACTGACTCCATGCCATCCTCAATCTGTCAGTGGATCTCCAGCTTCCTGACGGACCGGCAGCAGCGAGCGAGACTGGGGAAGCTCTCATCCAGGACCCTCACCATCAGCACTGGCGCCCCCCAAGGGTGCGTTCTCTCCCCACTGCTCTTCTCCCTGTACACTAATGACTGCACTTCTAAAGACCCCTCTGTCAAGCTCCTGAAATTTGCAGACGACACCACCGTCATCGGTCTCATCCAAAATGGTGACGAGTCTGCTTACAGACTGGGGGTTGAACAGCTGGCTGTCTTATAACAACCTTGAGCTGAACACGCTCAAAACAGTGGAGATGATTGTGGATTTCAGGAGAAAATCCCCAGGACTCCCCCCTCTCACCATCATGAACAGCACTGTGGAAGCAGTGGAGTCATTCAGGTTCCTGGGCTCTACCATCTCTCAGGACCTGAAGTGGGCAAATCACATTGACTCCATTGTGAAAAAGGCCCAGCAGAGACTGTACTTCCTTCGCCAGCTGAAGAAGTTCAATCTGCCACAGGAGCTGCTGATCCAGTTCTACTCAGCCGTCATTGAGTCTGTTTTAAGCACTTCCATCACTGTCTGGTTTGGTTCAGCTACCAAATCGGACATCAGGAGACTACAACGGACAGTCCGGACTGCAGAGAGGATTATTGGTGCCCCCTTGCCAACCCTCCAGGACCTGTACTCTTCCAGAGTGAGGAAGAGAGCAGGTAAAATCATCACAGACTCCACTCACCCTGGACACCCCCTGTTTGAACTGTTACCGTCAGGACGGCGACACAGATCACAGGCCACAAGAACATCCAGGCACAGGAACAGTTTCTTTCCACAGGCCATTTCCCTTCTGAACACTTAACATGCCCCCCAATGCATATGCCTGCAAGTGCAATACTCCCACTGTCTAGTGCAATATTCTCTAACTCAGGTGATATTTATATTTATATTATTCATACTACTCAAAATACTGTAAATATGTTCATAATCTGTAACATGCACTAGACTCCCACTGTCTAGTGTAATATTCTCTAACTCAGGTGATATTTATATTATTCATACTACTCAAAATACTGTAAATATGTTCATAATCTGTAAATGTTTATTCAGACTAAACCCAACTGTGACCCCTTTTTTTACTTTTTATACTATTTTTATTTTTTTTAATATATTTTATTCTTAGAATTTGTATTACTCATGGGCGTAGGTTTAGGGGGGGACGCTAGGTACTAGTCCCAATCAATATTTTGAGATGACAAATTTGTCCCCACCAATATTTAGCAAGCTCCTTTGAACTGCTATTTGGATCTTTGCGCTGCTATTTGGATCGATTCCAACGGCCAAAACAACGACAGTACAAGAAACGCCGTAATTTGATTGGCGGCGGTGTATCTGACAGGCTACACGCGCGGGCCGGGACTACTTTTGTGCTTGCACTGGCAGCGAGCGGGTGGTGTGTGTGTGTGTGCGCGCGCGCGCTTCGACGACGCCGCCGGTAAGTTACCAGGGCTGTCTCTCTGCCACATACAAAGGCCAGAGTAAAACATTTTAATATTCCGTTTTTTGCCACTTTTTGTACTTTGTAGATAGATCAGCTATGCCACCCAAGAAGAAGAAAGGGGACATACGAAGCTTTTTCATAAAGCAGAGTGTAAGTAGGCAAAATAACTAGCCACACAAATAAACTAGCAGTAGTAGTGACTGACCAGGCTTTCAAATGCAGATTCTACTGTGGAAAATAGTATTGATTGGTGATAGTATGTGTTACCATGTTGTTACAGTTAAACCTAGCAGCAGCAATCTTTCAACTAAGGTTAAGAGTATTGATTAGGCTGTGCAGCACTGATAGACTCATAGAAGTCACGCTATCATGATAGAATGCTACGTTAGCAAGTCACTGAATGTTAATTAGCTGACCTTAACTTAGAATCTTGCAGTCAACATAAACAGTGGATCTGAGACATTTTTCGTTTCTACATTCTATTTATGTAATGTATTTGTGAGTGAGTGTAGCCTAAGAATTTAATATTTAAGAATAGAATATATCAATAGAATTTGATATAGAATAGTAGATACAATTTTAGTATTAATGGAATACTGTAATCATGGATAATAATAATAATAGATAATAATAATGGATTTGTTGTGTTGAATGCATACTATGATACGTGTGTATTTTATTCATTTGTTCATTATTTAATTACATATAGAAAACTCATTCCAGGGGGAGGGGGATGTCCCCACCAAAGCTGAGGCCAAACCTACGCCCTTGGTATTACTATGTTTCTTGTTGTATTTGTATTTGTATATGTGCACTGGAAGCTTCAGTACCAAGAAAAATTCCTTGTGGGTGCAAGCACACTTGGCAATAAAGCTCTTTCTGATTCTGATTCTGATTCTGATGTGCAATTTTACACCAATTATGATAAATAACCGGATGTTCTTTTGTAAGGAAAATGTTAAAGAACAGTTTGAGGAAAACCCTGATTGACACACCTACATTTCACTCTGCATGCAAACACTTTTACCGGTGTACTAATCTTTGTGTGCACATCTGTTTACATTCTGACCTCAAAACTCTGTCATTTCAGATGTCACGTTTATCAAATGAGCTGATGTTTGATAGTCTGAAGTGTTTTGCTGTGCATCTCAATACACTCACTGAAAACATTTAAACTTCTGTTCAAACACGAGAAACTAATAATAGGAACAAATGTAGCTGCAAGCAGCCATTAAGGGGCAAAGCACAAAGAAGGCACGAAAAGTCATGACTGCATGACTGAAGCATCTGGCCAACTGCAACACTAAGCAATTTAAAGCATATTATGCCTGAAAAATCAAATACAATCACTAATAATTTGATTGAATGGTTAGTATAGGTGGCGCTGTTACTGATGTGAGGTGGTCAGAGTAAGGTGACAAAGACACAAGCAACGTTTGGTGTCAATATACCGAAGCATTGCAGAGGTGCAGCCTCAAGAGTCATTCTGGCATCATGCCTCAACATACAACAATGGTTTCGTCTATCAACACGAAAGCCAGTGTCAGCACGGTCTGGAGAGGATATGAGTCGATTTTTGGGAAAATCGGACGAACGATTTAGGAGCAGTTCAAAAAAGTTTTTTTTTAAGAAAATCTAAATAGAGGACAGGAAATTTGGCCAAATATGGCAACATTTGTATCTTTGTTCTCGGCCTGACCCAAAGAATCTATTAAGACCAGTTTCATAATAATAGACTAATTTAATCAAAAGCTATTAGCATTTTTGGAAATTTCTCCAAAAGTGGCACTGCCCGAGACTTTATGAGTACTGTCAGGGCATTATGCTGAAGACACATACAAACTTTCGTAACTATACTCCAATGCGTTCATATAATATAGCATTTTACATCAAAATGAAAAATGGCCAACACCCAAAATGTTCAGTTTGATGGGCACTTTGTCGAATTCATTCACGCGTTATTCGAGAACGGTTTGTCGAATCAATTTGAATTCCAGAAATGTTTGTCGGCATGGTCTGAAGATAATCTGGTTCACTTTTCGTGAAAATCGGAGTAACGGCCTAGGAGGAGGAGTTAGAAAAGTAGGTTTTTCACTCAATTCAACAGAAAATGATGTAAATCGTAAAAAATAATACTTTTGTTTCTATACCTTACGGTTCAAAAGTTATTAGCATATAGAAGAAATAGAAGAAGAAGAAGAAGAAGAAGAAGAACGCCAACAGAGACAATAGGTGTCTACTCAGTGCTTAAGCCCTAAAAATGTACAAGTGTGTGTGTGTGTCTGTGTCTGTGTGTGTGTGTGTGTGTGTGTGTGTGTTTGTGTGTGTGTCTGTGTCTGTGTCTGTGTGTGTGTGTGTGTGTGTGTGTGTGTGTGTGTGTGTGTGTCTGTGTCTGTGTCTGTGTGTGTGTGTGTGTGTGTGTGTGTCTGTGTCTGTGTCTGTGTCTGGTGGGGGGGGGGGGGGGGGGGGGGGGGGGGGGGGGGGTATGGAGGCCAAAATGACACGAAATCCCCTCCTGTCATCAACCTCAGAAACTGTCTGCCAGCGATGCCAACTGGGCCTCTGCCCGCTGCGTAATGACCACAACTATCAAACCTTGATGCTGCTGAAACCCAAAGAGAGTGACAAAACAAGAATGTGTGGCCATAAAGGCACTGATAATATTCCTCACTGTCTCAGTGTTTGTGCCTCATTCACACCATCATCCCCCCGTCCCCTCGACTGAAGCCTATTAGCGATGCGCTCGCTATCGCTCCGCTAGTAATGAGTCCACCGGCACAATACGGGCACCGGCCGGAACCGCTGAGAGAGGACAAAGCTCTGAAAATGGGTCTGGCACAGCGGGCAGGAGTGTGTGGCACAGGAGTGTGTGGGCATGAGTGTGTGGGCATGAGTGTGTGGCACAGGAGTGTGTGGGCATGAGTGTGTGGCACAGGAGTGTGTGGGCATGAGTGTGTGGCACAGGGGTGTGTGGCACAGGAGTGTGTGGGCATGAGTGTGTGGAGTGTGTGGGCATGAGTGTGTGGGCATGTGTTACTATCAGCACAGGAGTGTGTGGGCATGAGTGTGTGGAGTGTGTGGGCATGAGTGTGTGGACATGTGTTACTATCAGCACAGGAGTGTGTGGGCATGAGTGTGTGGAGTGTGTGGGCATGAGTGTGTGGGCATGTGTTACTATCAGCACAGGAGTGTGTGGGCATGAGTGTGTGGAGTGTGTGGGCATGAGTGTGTGGACATGTGTTACTATCAGCACAGGAGTGTGTGGGCATGAGTGTGTGGAGTGTGTGGGCATGAGTGTGTGGGCATGTGTTACTATCAGCACATTAGCCAGACAGAGGCACACACACACAGGGCTCTTCATGTGTGTGTGTTACAGAGAGAGAGCAAACTTTTACACTCCGCTGTCTTCCACCCATCGACAACAACTAACTCAAAGTACCGTCTAGAACCGTCAGTCTGCCAGAATAGATTAAGAGATGGTGTCGTTTGACATCATGAGGCTGTTCTTCCTCAATTTGTGGGTTATTTGTGGGTGAAGAGGGTCATTGTGTCTTTGACAGACGCACTGAACCCAGATCGGGTGAATGAACCCAACAGACTCACTCATTAATTTCAGTAGCATGCAAACTTTGTCAATTTATGACATAAAATCTGCACACATTTTAATTACAATTAATTAGTGATCGGTTCTACTGAGCTTATTGTCCTCAGAGTGTTTGGTTTCTGTGGGGTGAACAGCATTCAGATCCATGCCAACAGGTTCATTATGCAAATGTGGACAAATAGTCAATCATGTTGTTTACCTGACCACAGTTAGGTTCAGTCAGAACAGAACGATCGCTGATGAACAGATCCATTCTGAAACTTTGAGCAGCAAAACTCTGAAACTCACAAGCAGGTCCGTCACAGATGAACCCCGACTCACCAGCAGGTCCGTCACAGATGAACCCCGACTCACCAGCAGGTCCGTCACAGATGAACCCCGACTCACCAGCAGAACCGTCGCAGATGAACCCCGACTCACCAGCAGGTCCGTCACAGATGAACCCGGTACAGTTTGTTCTGGGTGGTCCTGGTTTCATCAGGTGATATTGTTGAAATGTTTGACATTAAGCAAGCATAAGGACCTTTTCCATTTCCATTTCCATTTTCAAGACAATAATAACAATTTTGTTATTCATTTGAATATCGACCAATCTGCACAAAAATTATCATGCTTTATTTTTTACTTTAAATGCCTCTATAAAATATATTCAATCCAAATAATCTGTTTATATAATTTCAAATTTTATTTAAAGTCCCCCTGTAGTCAATAATTGTATCCCTTAAAACTCATCTTTGATCACCAAAATGACATATTTAAAAGTTTTTTCCTATTTCCTAAAATATTAAAACTCAGTCGAATCGATATTTTGTGAACAGTTATTTAATTATGCCATCCAGTCTCGTGGACTCGCTCTCTCTCGTTTCATACAAATGCAGATGCTGACATTTTGTGACTGTTGTTTTGTACACTGTTGGATTATGAGATACAAACAGGTACAATTGTAAAACAGTTTAATCTCAAATCAATATATCTTATCCTCATAATTATTTATGTGGCGAAATGCTGTGTAAGAAGTGTTATGACTGTCCCATATCTCTTAAATGTCCGTCTAGTTTGAACTTGCCCTGCGACATCCCGAGACAACTGAGGGTCAGGTATGGGTGTGTCAGCAAGATCCTGGGCAGGTGAAGAGTCCACACACACACACACACACACACACACACACACACACACACACACACACACACACACACACACACACACACACACACACACACACACACACACACACACACACACACACTTTGGCACTTAAGACAGCAGCTTGAAAAATGCAGCATTGCTGGAAGAAAACAAAACTAGAGGTTTTTCGCATTTCGTGGAAAGAAAGCATTATTGCATACAGAAAGGCCTTAAAACCTGCTGGATCTGAGAGCGACGAGGAGCGATGAGGAGCGATTAGGAGTGGTGAGGAACGCTGTGTTTGGAAACACTAGAATGCTGGGTAGAAGGAGAATGAGCGAGGATAAACCAGAGAGAGAGTTAAGGCATCATCCGCTGAGCGTGAGCAATGACACAAAGAGGATTTCAGAGGAATGATGTCAGGAATTTTTGTGGCAGACGAAGCGAGAAGGAAAGATGGAGGTGAGTGCTGTTAGGACCCTTAATGAAGAAAAGCCTCCGCTTGCCTTTTTAATTACTCAACCAGGCCTGACGAGAGACCACAAAACCCTTCAGCCAGACAGACGTGCAGGAACAAAAACACTGAACAACTCGAGCTCACTCTCTCTCACACACATACACACACACACATCACGCTCCACGGCTCTGGCACTGAGCTTCTGCTCGCATCACACACACACACTCTCACACACACACACACACACACACACTCACACTCACACTCACACTCTCTCACACACACACACACACACACACACACACACACACACACACACACACACACACACACACACACACACACACACACACACACACACACACACACACATACACACACACACACACACACACACACACACACACACACACACAGCTTCAGCTGTAGTATGTGGAAGCTATAAAACAGGTTTCATGCTTAATTTCTGCTGCATTTCTGTAACACTATGTGTAATGTATGTTCATGTAGGTTTCTTGAACATAAGTTTATTCAGTGGCTCCTGAAGTACAAAATCATTAGTCTAGTCATATTCAGGATCACACATCAGCACTGCAGAAGTCTGGGTCTGTCTGAGGGATGTTCACTCATTTTCTGACTCACTGACACTTTGATTGTTTTTTTCCTCACAATCTGTTTACGTGTCAACAGGTGCGTTTATCTGATATCGGCATTTCAGATCTTTATCACATCCTGAGCCTAAAGGCATCATCCATCACACAGATCCTCAGCTTCTGCTCTTAATCACGGGTTCTGGTTTAAATGGAAGGATATGAGATATTCACAAACACTCGGTACACAAGAGCCATTCAGCAGTGGCACTATCAGAGATCTCTTTATCACCATGATTCAAACATCTTTTCTTCACTGTTTACAGTGGTTCTGCTGACCACAAGTTAAACTCTTACTGAAGTGTGATAGTTATTGTCCTTCATTTAAACATATTGAGCAACATCTCCCTCTTGTGGACAGTATGAAGAGGGTCAAATACTAAGAACTTTGTGCAAAAATACTGTATATTTAAAAAGACTACAGTTGTTGCTATTTTTACCTTGGAAGAGACAGACTTTAAACATATATTAAATGATGTCAAACTTTAAAGGGTTCAAGTGCTTCAAGCATGTCTTGACAGTTTGTGGGTAACAGTTTTCAAAAGTTTTCAAATCTCCTTGTTCCTCCGAGGAATGATGATCTTGCGATATGTGCGTCTCTCTGAGATGTTGCGTCGGACCTTCACGACGGGCTGAGGAGGCGTCTCTAACTCCAGAGACGGACTGGAGTACGATCTCTTCATCCCGGGGTCTTCCTCGTCCTCCGCGTCCATCACTCCTGTCCACAATCCCTGATCCAGCTCCATCAGCCGATCTCCCACCGGTGAGTCCGACAGCGTCTGCCAGGCCTCCAGCACTCTCAGGTACACCTCGTAACGAGACTTCTGTGAAACACACACAACAGGTACACCTCGTAACGAGACTTCTGTGACACACACACACAACAGGTACACCTCGTAACGAGACTTCTGTGAAACACACACACACACAACAGGTACACCTCGTAACAAGACTTCTGTGAAACACACACACACAACAGGTACACCTCGTAACGAGACTTCTGTGAAACACACACAACAGGTACACCTCGTAACGAGACTTCTGTGACACACACACACAACAGGTACACCTCGTAACGAGACTTCTGTGAAACACACACACACACAACAGAGACACCTCGTAACAAGACTTCTGTGAAACACACACACACAACAGGTACACCTCGTAACGAGACTTCTGTGAAACACACACACACAACAAAGACACCTCGTAACGAGACTTCTGTGAAACACACACACACAACAGAGACACCTCGTAACGAGACTTCTGTGAAACACACACAACAGAGACACCTCGTAACGAGACTTCTGTAACGAGACTTCTGTGAAACACACACAACAGAGACACCTCGTAACGAGACTTCTGTGAAACACACACACACACAACAGAGACACCTCGTAACGGGACTTCTGTGAAACACACACACAACAGAGACACCTCGTAACGAGACTTCTGTGAAACACACACACACAACAGAGACACCTCGTAACGAGACTTCTGTGAAACACACACAACAGAGACACCTCGTAACGGGACTTCTGTGAAACACGCACAACAGAGACACCTCGTAACGAGACTTCTGTGAAACACACACACACAACAGAGACACCTCGTAACGGGACTTCTGTAACGAGACTTCTGTGAAACACACACAACAGAGACACCTCGTAATGGGACTTCTGTGAAACACACACAACAGGTACACCTCGTAACGAGACTTCTGTGAAACACACACACACACAACATGTACACCTCGTAACGAGACTTCTGTGAAACACACACAACAGGTACACCTCGTAACGAGACTTCTGTGAAACACACACACACACAACAGGTACACCTCGTAACGAGACTTCTGTGAAACACACACACACACAACAGGTACACCTCGTAACGAGACTTCTGTGAATCACACACAACAGGTACACCTCGTAACGAGACTTCTGTGAAACACACACACACAACAGGTACACCTCGTAACGAGACTTCTGTGAAACACACACACACAACAGGTACACCTCGTAACGAGACTTCTGTGAAACACACACACACACAACAGGTACACCTCGTAACAAGACTTCTGTGAAACACACAAACACAACAGGTACACCTCGTAACGAGACTTCTGTGAAACACACACACACACACACAACAGGTACACCTCGTAACGAGACTTCTGTGAAACACACACACAACAGAGACACCTCGTAACGAGACTTCTGTAAAACACACACACAACAGAGACACCTCGTAACGAGACTTCTGTGATACACACACACACACACACACACACACACACACACACACACACACACAACAGGTACACCTCGTAACGAGACTTCTGTAAAACACACACACAACAGAGACACCTCGTAACGAGACTTCTGTGATACACACACACACACACACACACACACACACACACACACAACAGGTACACCTCGTAACAAGACTTCTGTGAAACACACACACACACAACAGGTACACCTCGTAACGAGACTTCTGTGAAACACACACACACACACACAACAGGTACACCTCGTAACGAGACTTCTGTGAAACACACACACAACAGAGACACCTCGTAACGAGACTTCTGTAAAACACACACACACAACAGGTACACCTCGTAACGAGACTTCTGTGAAACACACACACACAACAGAGACACCTCGTAACGAGACTTCTGTGAAACACACACAACAGAGACACCTCGTAACGAGACTTCTGTGAAACACACACAACAGGTACACCTCGTAACGGGACTTCTGTGAAACACACACAACAGGTACACCTCGTAACGGGACTTCTGTGAAACACACACACACACAACAGAGACACCTCGTAACGGGACTTCTGTGAAACACACACAACAGGTACACCTCGTAACGGGACATCTGTGAAACACACACACACACAACAGAGACACCTCGTAACGAGACTTCTGTGAAACACACACACAACAGAGACACCTCGTAACGGGACTTCTGTGAAACACGCACAACAGAGACACCTCGTAACGGGACTTCTGTGAAACACACACACACACACAACAGAGACACCTCGTAACGAGACTTCTGTGAAACACACACACAACAGAGACACCTCGTAACGGGACTTCTGTGAAACACGCACAACAGAGACACCTCGTAACGGGACTTCTGTGAAACACGCACAACAGAGACACCTCGTAACGGGACTTCTGTGAAACACGCACAACAGAGACACCTCGTAACGAGACTTCTGTGAAACACACACACACAACAGGTACACCTCGTAACGAGACTTCTGTGAAACACACACAACAGAGACACCTCGTAACGAGACTTCTGTGAAACACACAACAGAGACACCTCGTAACGAGACTTCTGTGAAACACACACAACAGAGACACCTCGTAACGAGACTTCTGTGAAACACACACACAACAGAGACACCTCGTAACGAGACTTCTGTGAAACACACAACAGAGACACCTCGTAACGAGACTTCTGTGAAACACGCACACACAACAGAGACACCTCGTAACGAGACTTCTGTGAAACACACACAACAGAGACACCTCGTAACGAGACTTCTGTGAAACACACACAACAGGTACACCTCGTAACGAGACTTCTGTGAAACACACACAACAGAGACACCTCGTAACGGGACTTCTGTGAAACACGCACACACAACAGAGACACCTCGTAACGAGACTTCTGTGAAACACACACAACAGAGACACCTCGTAACGAGACTTCTGTGAAACACGCACACACAACAGAGACACCTCGTAACGAGACTTCTGTGAAACACACAACAGAGACACCTCGTAACGGGACTTCTGTGAAACACACAACTGAGACACCTCGTAACGAGACTTCTGTGAAACACACACACACAACAGAGACACCTCGTAACGAGACTTCTGTGAAACACGCACAACAGAGACACCTCGTAACGAGACTTCTGTGAAACACACACACACAACAGAGACACCTCGTAACGAGACTTCTGTGAAACACACAACTGAGACACCTCGTAACGAGACTTCTGTGAAACACACACACACAACAGAGACACCTCGTAACGAGACTTCTGTGAAACACGCACAACAGAGACACCTCGTAACGAGACTTCTGTGAAACACGCACACACAACAGAGACACCTCGTAACGAGACTTCTGTGAAACACACACACACAACAGAGACACCTCGTAACGAGACTTCTGTGAAACACACACACACAACAGGTACACCTCGTAACGAGACTTCTGTGAAACACACAACAGAGACACCTCGTAACGAGACTTCTGTGAAACACACACACACAACAGAGACACCTCGTAACGAGACTTCTGTGAAACACACAACAGAGACACCTCGTAACGAGACTTCTGTGAAACACACACACACAACAGAGACACCTCGTAACGAGAATTCTGTGAAACACGCACAACAGAGACACCTCGTAACGAGACTTCTGTGAAACACACACACACAACAGAGACACCTCGTAACGAGACTTCTGTGAAACACACAACAGAGACACCTCGTAACGAGACTTCTGTGAAACACACACACACAACAGGTACACCTCGTAACGAGACTTCTGTGAAACACACAACAGAGACACCTCGTAACGAGACTTCTGTGAAACACACAACAGAGACACCTCGTAACGAGACTTCTGTGAAACACACACACACAACAGAGACACCTCGTAACGAGACTTCTGTGAAACACACACACACAACAGAGACACCTCGTAACGGGACTTCTGTAACGAGACTTCTGTGAAACACACACAACAGAGACACCTCGTAATGGGACTTCTGTGAAACACACAACAGAGACACCTCGTAACGGGACTTCTGTGAAACACGCACAACAGAGACACCTCGTAACGGGACTTCTGTGAAACACGCACAACAGAGACACCTCGTAACGGGACTTCTGTGAAACACGCACAACAGAGACACCTCGTAACGGGACTTCTGTGAAACACGCACAACAGAGACACCTCGTAACGAGACTTCTGTGAAACACACACAACAGAGACACCTCGTAACGAGACTTCTGTGAAACACACAACAGAGACACCTCGTAACGAGACTTCTGTGAAACACACAACAGAGACACCTCGTAACGAGACTTCTGTGAAACACACAACAGAGACACCTCGTAACGAGACTTCTGTGAAACACGCACACACAACAGGTACACCTCGTAACGAGACTTCTGTGAAACACACACAACAGAGACACCTCGTAACGGGACTTCTGTGAAACACACACAACAGAGACACCTCGTAACGGGACTTCTGTGAAACACGCACACACAACAGAGACACCTCGTAACGAGACTTCTGTGAAACACACACAACAGAGACACCTCGTAACGAGACTTCTGTGAAACACGCACACACAACAGAGACACCTCGTAACGAGACTTCTGTGAAACACACAACAGAGACACCTCGTAACGAGACTTCTGTGAAACACACAACAGAGACACCTCGTAACGAGACTTCTGTGAAACACACAACAGAGACACCTCGTAACGGGACTTCTGTGAAACACGCACACACAACTGAGACACCTCGTAACGAGACTTCTGTGAAACACACACACACAACAGAGACACCTCGTAACGAGACTTCTGTGAAACACGCACACACAACAGAGACACCTCGTAACGAGACTTCTGTGAAACACACACAACAGAGACACCTCGTAACGAGACTTCTGTGAAACACACACACACAACAGAGACACCTCGTAACGAGACTTCTGTGAAACACACACACACAACAGAGACACCTCGTAACGAGACTTCTGTGAAACACGCACACACAACAGAGACACCTCGTAACGGGACTTCTGTGAAACACGCACACACAACAGAGACACCTCGTAACGAGACTTCTGTGAAACACACACAACAGAGACACCTCGTAACGAGACTTCTGTGAAACACGCACACACAACAGAGACACCTCGTAACGAGACTTCTGTGAAACACACAACAGAGACACCTCGTAACGAGACTTCTGTGAAACACACAACAGAGACACCTCGTAACGAGACTTCTGTGAAACACACAACAGAGACACCTCGTAACGGGACTTCTGTGAAACACGCACACACAACTGAGACACCTCGTAACGAGACTTCTGTGAAACACACACACACAACAGAGACACCTCGTAACGAGACTTCTGTGAAACACACAACAGAGACACCTCGTAACGAGACTTCTGTGAAACACACACACACAACAGAGACACCTCGTAACGAGACTTCTGTGAAACACACACAACAGAGACACCTCGTAACGAGACTTCTGTGAAACACACACACACAACAGAGACACCTCGTAACGAGACTTCTGTGAAACACACACACACAACAGAGACACCTCGTAACGAGACTTCTGTGAAACACACAACAGAGACACCTCGTAACGAGACTTCTGTGAAACACGCACACACAACTGAGACACCTCGTAACGAGACTTCTGTGAAACACACACACACAACAGAGACACCTCGTAACGAGACTTCTGTGAAACACACACACACAACAGGTACACCTCGTAACGAGACTTCTGTGAAACACACAACAGAGACACCTCGTAACGAGACTTCTGTGAAACACGCACAACAGAGACACCTCGTAACGAGACTTCTGTGAAACACACAACAGAGACACCTCGTAACGAGACTTCTGTGAAACACACACACACAACAGAGACACCTCGTAACGAGACTTCTGTGAAACACACACACACAACAGGTACACCTCGTAATGAGACTGTGAAACACACACACACAACAGGTACACCTCGTAATGAGACTGTGAAACAACATGAAGCAGCCACTTTACTCACTGCAAAGTCTTGTTTCCAGTCCAAATATCAAAAAAATTCTTAAATCAAGAAGCATTTACTAAAGTAATAAAATGCCATACGATATTATGTCTTGCTCTCTGGGGGAATAAATCAAAATTGCTTATAACAATCAAAATTATCTGCCAACGGGGAAGAGAAAATTTTTTTGTTTCAGTTTTAATTAAGATTATTTTTCTTACCCCATTGGCAGATCATTTTGCTTTTTTTAAGCAACAAATCACTTCATTTTCATTTATATCCCCAGAAAACAAGACATAGGCTAATTTACTCATCTAGTAAATGCATCTTGATTTAAGATTTTTTTTAATGTTTGGACTGGAAGCAAGGGTAAGCATGTTTTGCAGGGGAATTAAAAACATCATCTGAGGCCTTCTGTATAAAACTGTATAAAACTGTACAAACACCAGATCTGGCAGAAAACATCACAGGTAGCAAAAGATGGCACGTGTATATACAGCACTAAAACTTTATTCCACATCCCTGAAATGACCATTAAAGGAACTTACAATGCTGTTTTTAATATCTGTGTGTCCAGACATATGATGCTACTGCTTTCAACAGAACTAAAAACTAGCAAAACAAGAGGTAATGGCGACCCTAAATGTCTGAGATGAGAAAAAGTTAATCGTAATGTTTTTCTGATGCAAGACTTTTATTTTGAAAGCAGTTGACTCTTCAGCAAAGACTTTGTTCTTTCTTAAGTTTCGCTGTCAGTTAGTAAGTCTTGAAATTACCAAAAAGTGCCAATAAATTGCGTAACTGGTAAGTGGGTGTTGAATTTGAATTGAATTTATTTTTTATTTAATCAGGGACAATGCACAAAAAACATTAGTCTAAAAAAGAAGAGATGTCATGTGCCAGGTTATAGCAAAAAATGCTAATTTCCACCCGCAGTCCCTTGACAGGTTGATATCATACTTACAAAAGTTCATAAAATATAGAATAATACATGGAAGCATTACTTCACTCACATCATAAAAACACTCTCCACTTCAGGAATCTATCACTCACTCACTCACTCACTCACAGTTTACATCATTCATATCACGGTCATTCAGTGCGTACAGGTTTGCTTTGATAATAACCACTGTTTGGTCAAGCGTGTAAAAGTACTATAGTTTGTGCATGAAATAATTTCATTTGGAAGAGTGTTCCAAAGGCTCACTGCTTTATAAGAGAAGGATTGTTGACCATATGTGGTTCTACGTCTTGGAACGCTGCACTCTCCTCTGACTGTCGACCGTGTGGCTCTAGAAATTTTCTCCGAATTTAGTGTTACAAATTTTCTCAGAGGGGGAGCAGCGATGTTATGGATAATTTTAAATAGAGCAGAAATTTGATTATATTTAATGTTGTTTTCAAAACTCAATATGTTATATTTACTTTGTACTTTACAATGATGGTACTGGCGAGGCTTTTTATCATGAATTTTTATGGCCCTTTTATATAATGATTCAAGTAATTTTAACGATGTTTTACACGACTGAGACCAACTAGACATGCAATACAGAAGATGTGAAACAATCATAGTATTGAGGTATATATTTGAGGCTTCCGTAGTTAATGAATTTCTGATATGTTTATAGTTCATCAAATTAAATGTCAATTTATTACCAAGGTTTTTTATGTGACTTTTAAAACCAAGGTTCGAATCAAGTATTAGACCTAAATATTTTGTTTCATTTACATTTTACATTTTTTGTCCATTCACTTAAATTTCTTGAGTTAGTTGTAATTTACGTTTATTTGAAAAAAACATTGAGACCGTTTTGTCAATGTTTAAGGTCAGACAGGACGTCTGCAACCACTCTGCAATTTTTTGCATCTCGTTTGATAATTTGTCAGCAACATCCAGCTCGTTTTCCCCAGAAGTAAAGATCACCGTATCATCAGCGTACATGATTACGTCAACGTCTGAACACACTCTAGGGAGGTCATTTATATAGATGCTGAAAAGCAAGGGTCCCAAAATAGACCCTTGCGGCACTCCCATCGAGGTGGCTCTAAACGCAGATTGAATGTTATTCACTTGTACACACTGATGTCGGACGCTCAAATAAGATCTTATCCAGTTTTGGGTGTGCTCAGAGAGACTATATTGATTTAATTTACTGTAGAGTATCTGGTGATTGACAGTATCAAAAGCTTTACGCAGATCAAGGAAGACTGCTCCCACCACCCTTCCCTGATCCACATATGCCCTGATAGTTTCCAGGAAGTAGCAACAGGCAGAGTCTGTTGAGTATTTCCGTCTGAAACCAAATTGCATTGGATTTAAGAGAGCTTGTGAGTCAAAGTAGGTGGTAAGTTGCTCCGCCACCGTCTTCTCGAGCACTTTTGACGCAGCTGGGAGGATGCTTATTGGACGATAATTGTTCATGTCATGTTTGTTTCCAGACTTAAATATAGGGGTGACAATCGCAGGTTTTAGGGCTGCTGGAAAAATACCCTCACTAATCGATTGATTGATCATTGTTGTCAACGGATCAGAGATGATGTCCTTATATTGTTTCAGAAAAGAAGTATCAAGTCCATAAATATCTTTTGCTTTGCTGCTGTTTAGTACAGTAATTATTTTTTCAACTTTAGTTTTAGTTATTGAGCTAAGATTAAAATCAGATTTGTCACTGATTATGAGAGGGGAATGAGCAATTTGAAAATTCTGAGCCAGTTTTTGGACAATGTTTAAAAAATATTCATTAAAATTTGTTGCTATTGCAAAAGAGTCATCAATAATTTTTCCATTAGACAATTGAGACAAATATTCTCACATTTTTACTTTTCTTTTCCAATCAATTTATCAATAGTTTTCCATATCATTCTACTATTACCTTGTGCATTTCTAATGATTTCAAGAAAAAAACTGGCCTTGGCCTTTCTAAGCTCAGCTGTAACTTTATTTCTTTGACTTGTAAAGGCAAATCGATCCGTTGTTAGTCCTGATTTTATAAATGTTTTTAACGGCACATCTCGCTTTTTCATCATATCCCAAATAATTTTGTTAAACCATGGCAGATTTCGTTTTGCATGTCGCTTTCTTTGCTTATTTTTTGTATATTTGGTTAAGATGTAATTTACAGCCAACATAAGATCATGACAGCCCTGTTCACAAGATTTTTTCTCCAGGATATCTGCCCACTTTGTTTGTTTTAAATCTTTTTCAACCAGTTGTAAATCTTTCTTTGGAATGAATGTGATACACATTTTACTATTCATTGGTTTTTCGTTCTTGCACCTTGTTTTTATACATTTTCTAGCTACTAGGGTTAAATTGTGATCAGACATGCCTGTGATTAGATTATAAGTTTTAATTATTCTCTCGGGTTTATTTGTCAATCTACTAAGGTTTGAGAAGATCTTGTTATACGAGTTGGTTTACTTAATAGTTGTGTCATTTGAAAAGGTTGTGTTATTTCTTTAAGTTTGTTTCTACATGATTTCTCAAACCAATTTAAATTAAAGTCACCTAAAAGAATGACTTCTTTTCCATCACATTGTTTAAGTAAGTTACCAAGAGAAATAAAGAAATCATTAGTAGCTTTAGGAGGTCGATAAATTGCTAATACACAGAAAGTCATTTGAGGAGATAAAGTAATAGTAGTCCCCACACACTCCAAGTTACAATCACTGATGTCCAGTTGTTTACTTTGGATGTGATCTCTTATGTAAATCAGCACACCACCGCCTTTACCCTTGTTTCTGTCGCGTCTATACAAGGTGTATCCCGACACTTTCACTATAGAAGAGGGAGTAGTAGGAGTTAACCAAATTTCCGTTAAGCAAAGATCATCAAGATTTGAGTCCGTTAACAAATGTTCAATCTGCTCAGTCTTTGAAACAATGCTGCGGATGTTTAAGTGTCCTCCGAAAATGCCCTTTGGCTTTATTTTCGGGTTCCAAAGCACGCTCACGTGATTCACAGTCTGAAACAGTTTCATTTGCTGCTGTTTAAGTAAGGCGAGTGTTAGCGGAAGGGTTAGCATGCAGGTTTGATGTTCATTCTGTTCATCAGGAACAGCTTCCGTATGATTTATTAACAGCTCATGTTAGTCTTGTGTGTTTACCATGGTAAACTGAACCCAAAACACCAGCCATTCTGTGTTTTGGGTGACTGTGGTGGATCATACCAACTTACTAACTTGTATTAACTGTGACGAGTCTCCAGCGTCGCCCTGTAATAACTTCTCATCATTCAATCAGCAGCCAGGAGCAAGTGCTGATCGGCCACACCTGTGCTTCATTAAGAAGAGAGAATATAAGCAGAGCAAGAGAATAAAAGGGTGAGCTAGTTCTCCACGGCAGGAAATGCTAATAGTGTGTTCTCTTTGTCTCTGCTTCTCCAGATTCAAGTGAGGATTAACCGATCAGCAATGGCCTTCTAACGCTGGAGAGCCACAGACCTTTTCTGCACCTTTATTACTTCATCAACCTTTGAGCACCGTAATTCCCACATTAAGATATTACTTTTTGTTCAATAAAAACCCTCCAGGGCGTGTGCACTGCAAGTCAGTTTGGTGTGTGTCCCCATTCAGCCCGGCACAGTGGTGGAGAATGCGGGCAAATTTTTGCTGAATGAGGTCAGACTTTTAATGCTGGTGACACCTCTGTTTACCTTACTGCGGAAACCACACTCTCTCTCATAATGGAGGAAATTATCAGCCGGTTTACTGATGTCAGCATTTGCCAACAGCAGTTCGTAGAACAACTCTCTGGCCGGCAAGAACGCATGGAGCCTGCGCTTGAGCAATTAAGCCTGGGAACCGCAGGCCGTGTACCCCTTCCAGAACCCTGTGTCCAGGCCCAGCAGCTGCTCACAAAGTTAACAGAGCATGATGATGTTGAAGCTTATTTGCATACGTTTAACATAATAGCTGCTCGAGAAGGATGGGATGAGGATGAGTGGGCCTGCATCTTAGCACCTCTTCTCATCGGGGAAGCACAGCGAGCCTACTATTCACTCCAGGCCCCCTCAAATGAGTCTTTTTTGTGGATTTAAAACAGGAAATCCTGGCATGAGTGGGGCTTTCCCCAGTGTGTGCTGCACAATGCTACCATGAATGGGTCTATAACCTGCAACTACCCGCACGAGTTCAAGCCGCCCAGCTGTAAGGATTAGCTCAACTTTGGCTTCTCTCTGGGAATCCCACGGCTGGCCAGGTAGCTGTAAGGGTGGTCGTGGACCACCTACTGCGTGCATTACCTCGAGTTCATCGGAAAGCGGTTATTATGAGGAATCCCGCAACCCTTGCAGACCTCGTAGAGGCGGTGGAGCTGGCGGAAGCAGCCCAAGCTCAGGACCTCGGAGATAATGCCCCCAGAACGACGATCACCAGAGGGCATCTCAAGACCAGTAACCAGGCCGGCAGCATCCATACCACAGGATGAACCCATGCCAACCGACCCACACCCACCCGATGCCAAAGTATGGCTAGCAGGTTGCATTGTCCACCGAGCAATACTGCTGAAGGCGCCTGAACGGCAAGTGGGGGTCGAAGGGAAGATTGTGAATGCAATTCTGGATTCAGGCAGCTCGGTGAGCCTGGTACAACCTCAAATCATCAAGGCCCGGCCAGGCAGGAAATCGTCTATCCCCATCACCTGCGTGCACGGGGACACGCATCATGTGACGCCCAAACGGTCACCATCTCTGCTGGATCGAAGTCCTAGCCGGTGGAGGTAGGAGTGGTAAACGACCTCCCGGTCCCTGTACTGCTTGGAAGGGATTGGCCGGGGTTTGACCATCTGCTAGCAACCACCATACAACCAGCTAGTCGGAACAGGAGTCACCGAAAACAAAGGACCCACCGTCGGACTGCTAGCCAACCAGTCCAGCTCGGGAATTCCAGCCAGGAGATCGGATCCTCGCCCTGGTTCCGTGTGCTGCTTCTAAATTCCTGGCGTACTGGCAGGGACCCAACACAATAATTGAGTGGGTTGGGCCAGTGACGTATAGAGTTCGTCAGCTGGGAAGGAGGAAAGCAGATTGGATTGTGACGAGTCTCCAGAGGGCACTTCAGCGTCGCCCTGTAATAACTTCTCATCATTCAATCACATAACAAAAACTAGTTTGGGACTCTATTTAATAGCCTTACCTGTTTATTCATCAGTGTTACAATTTCTTACAATTTATGTGTATAATTAAAGTGGGACGGTACTTGTATGTGTGTTAACCATTTTTGAGAAATACATTTGCTTGGTTCAAATTCCTAAAAGTTTGGGCCGTGGCTTAATGATGATGGGAAGGTGTGGGTCCACAGGTATAAGATATTACACTGCCAACATGTCCTCCATCAGTGGCTTTGTCAAATAACGGAGAGTTTACCCACAAAATAACCGAACTTCTCATCAATTCAAGCTGTTTTGATGGTCATTTTGAGCCTGTGAGTGTGTGTGAGTGTGTGTGTCTGCACCTCGTACTGCAGGTACTCCTCTCTGTGCCGGAGCTCCTCCTGTTCTCTGGCTCTGCTCTTCCGGCTCTCGGACCCTATCTCCTCCTGGAGAACACACAGATCCCGCTGGAAGCTCAGCAACATGGACCCGTGCGACTGGAGCTGCTTCTCCTTGGGAAGAAAGTGAAACCTTTAGTGAAACTAAAGAAATGAATGAAGAAGGAAGCTGGGTTAGAGATGAAGAGCTACGGTCAGAAGTAAACATCAGTGTGAAAGAGACGAGTGTGTGTGTGTGTGTGTGTGTGTGTGTGTGTGTACCAATCACTGCGAGTGTCGACAGCATCGACAGCCAATCAAAATCACCCAACTTTAAGTGCGCACTACAGTTATGCTCACTGAACATTCACAGAACGCAACTGCAGTGCACTTAAAATAAACAAACAATTGTACCCTCCTTGGTGTTGTGTGCGCTAATATAGTTATTGTTCTTAGAGTGAGTGGGCCTTAAAGGGACAGTGCACCCAAAAATGATCATTCTGTCATCATTTACTCTCTGTCATTTCATTCCAAACCCAGAAGATTTTCTTTCATCTTCAGAAAAGAAATGATATGATATGATATACCTGGATGGGAGACCTCCTGAGAAAACCAGGATGCTGCTGCAAGAGGTGTTAGTGAGGCCAGCAGGGGGCGCTCACCCTGTGGTCTGTGTGGGTCCTAACGCCCCAGTATAGTGATGGGGATACTATACTGTCAAAGAGCACCGTCCTTCGGATGAGACGTAAAATCGAGGTCCTGACTCTCTGTGGTCATTAAAAATCCCAGGATGTCCTTCGAAAGAGTAGGGGTGTAACCCCGGCATCCTGGCCAAATTTGCCCAGTGGCCTCTGTCCAAGTCAAGTCAAGTCAAGTCAAGTCAAGTCAAGTCAAGTCAAGTATATTTGTATAGCGCTTTTCACAATACAGATTGTATCAAAGCAGCTTCACAGTATTAAATTAAAATAATACAACAAGGTTTGTTTCAAGTGGAATTTATTGATTGATAAAATTAAATTAAATATCCCAAAAATATCCCCAACTGAGCAAGCCAAAGGCAACAGTGGCAAGGAACCGAAAAACTCCATCAAGTGACCTAATGGCGTCCTAAAACTCCATCAGGTGACCTAATGGAGAAAAAAAAAAACCTTGGGAGAACCCAGGCTCAGTCGGGGGCCAGTTCTCCTCTGGCATTTATGAGCTAGAGGCCGGATTGTAGTTTGAACTGTAAGATTAAAAATATTATATGAATGCCTGGCTGAAGAGATGCGACTTTAATCTAGTTTTAAACTGGGAGAGCGAGTCTGAGCAACGAACAGTATCAGGAAGACTATTCCAGAGTTTTGGAGCCAAATGTGAAAATGCTCTCCCTCCTTTGGTGGTTCTGGATATCCTAGGTATGACCAAAAGCCTTGAATTTAGTGATCTTAAAGAGCGCGATGGATTATAGGGCGATAGAAGATCTGTTTGTCCATCATGGCCTCCTAATCATCCTCATATACTGATTGGCTTCATCACTGTCTCCTCTCCACCAGTAAGCTGGTGTGTGGTGGGCGTTCTGGCGCAATATGGCTGTCGTCGCATCATCCAAGTGGATGCTGCACATTGGTGGTGGTTGAGGAGATTCCCCCTTCTATGTAAAGCGCTTTGAGTGTCGAGAAAAGAGCTATATAAATGTAATGAATTATACAAAAATATATTTTGGCTTTTCATCATATAAAGCCACTGTGTCTCTTCAGAAGACTTGAACTAAACTGCTCCATTCATATGGATTTTTTTTTCCATCTCTTTATGAACATTTTGAACCATCACAGATTTTCAATGGAGGGACAGAAATCTTTCAGATTTCATGAAGAATATCTTCATCGTTTGTGTTCTGAAGATGAACAAAAGTCGTACGGGTTTGGAATGAATAATTGATGACAGAATTTTCATTTTTGGGTGAACTATCCGTTTAAGATATTGTGGGCCTTGGTGTAAGTGTAAGCTGTAGTCGGCACCGATAGCCTCGTGGGCAGCGCAGATATATCGTGCCGTTGGGCTTCAGGCGACCCGAGTAGTGATTGGTCGGTCATGAACGATAAACGAATCTTTAATATGACTCGGGACTACCGAGTTGTCTCAGAGAGTGATTCGTTAATTTTGTGTTGACTTCACATGTGCAACATCCTGGGTTCTGTACTGGAAACAGAAATTATTAGTTCGTCTCTCGAGTGTTCGGGTCCGACTCGGAGTCTCTCGTTCTTCCCGTCAGTCCCATAGAGGCTGTCAGTACCGGAAAGAGAAATGATTAGTTTGTCTCTCAATTGTTCGGGTCTGATTCTTCTGAGTCTTTCGTTCTTTTGTCACACGACGTGATGTGACAACGCTTGACACATAAAGGAGTTAATAATTCCCTAACTTTCTCATAAACAAGCGCGTTGTCAGGTTTTTTTTTTACAGTTAGGCCTACATGCTGCGCTTTTAGTCTCAAATTATAGCTATTTTATTTCTTTCAATTTATAATTTTTAGAATTTCAGTCATGATGGTTCTTTTCCATATGAATGTGGTACTAAAGAGTTGGTAATGCTTTAAACTTTATCTATGATGGGGAAAATCACTTTGATAAAGATACCTATATTTAGCCTAATAACAACATGCAGTTACGTGACATAAAACCGAACGACTCGAGCCCGAAGACTCGAAACGTGAACTTATCAATTCTGTATCCGGTAGAGACTGCATAGCTCAGTTTATGAGGATCACGGGATGAGGAGCGAGATTGAAAGATCCGAGTCAGTAAAATTATCCGAACTTCCCCCATCACACCCCCTCCCCCCTCACTCACCACCCCCCCCCCCCCCCCCCCCATCCTCCTAACCTAACCCTAATGTGGCTTAATTTCTATATTTGCTTTTTAAATTTTGTTGTGTTGTGCACTACTGGGCCACCGTACCACCCAGACGTAAGAGAACGGTTACCAGCGTGAGGTTGGACTGTGTCGCGGGTAAGATGGGCCGGCAGAACCTCTTCTGGGACCCGACCGCTGCAGGGAATGGTGGAGAGGAGTGAAGCGCCGACACCAGGTTTATCCGGCCGATCCACGAGTTCATCTGCTCCGTGGACCTGAAGGACACACGATCATCACTCAGATCTGACTGTTAATGCTTCTGAAGAGAATCTGCACACACACTCACACAGCCTCAAACGCACACACTCACGCAGCCTCGAAGAGGAAGACTCTCCAGTCGGCCGTCTGTAGGCGAAACACGTGCGGGCGTTTGGTGTAGTTCAGGGCTCGCTCGGCCAGAGCGTGATGAACACTGACCACCTCCTCCGAGCTCTGACAGTCCTTCCCATAATCATCCTGGACACACACACACACACACACAGACACTGCTCAACAATCTAGCTTTCACTGCTATTAGTATTGATGTTTTGGCAAGGTTGTATAAAAAGCAGACATGCCACTAAAGCACTGCAAAACATGACGACGTGTGTCATCTGTTTGTATAGACATATTCCTCATATCTACCATCATCAGTCTCTGGCGATTACCTTCTGCAGGTAAAGCACCATTCCCTTCAGCATGGCATAGAACGTCTTCCAGCTTCGCTTCCCCCACGGAGCTGCAAATCAGTTCAATTAGTGATCAGCGTGTTAAATGTGCTCTAGGGTGGTCAAGATAGTCATTGACTAGACAAAAAAAATGACAAGTTAGTTTAAAGGACAAATCCAGTGAAAAATGAACCTAGGGGTAATTAACACATGGTTACCGAGTCGATCGTTCCCTGAGATGCGTTTTCATGATAATCGAATATAAAGTGTTTTATCTTTAAAAACAGATTAGCTCATAACAATAGTATATAGGGCACAGAGTAAATAAAAGTAAATCGCTATTTAATACCACTAACAAGGCTCAAAATAGCCTCACACTAACACGGTAGCATAATGAGGGTCCATACATGCAAACCGAAGCATTGAGAACTTTGTAAGTGTACAGACAGTTTAATAAGAAGATACTTTATAAAGACAGTACATTACGCGTTTACATGCAGGATCCATTTTGGAAAACAGTCTCGACTAATCGAGTCACGAACGCCGTGCTACGTTAGATTTCACTATGCGTAATTCCTATCGACCAGCTCACTTAGCGCGGCGTTCGTTGCTCGACTAGTCAAGACTGTTTTCCAAGATGGATCCTGCATGTAAACGCGTAATGTACTGTCTTTATAAAGTATCTTCTTATTAAACTGTCTGTACACTTACAAAGTTCCCTATCGTTCGGTCACTACGACGTACGTCGTGGTGAACGACGAATAGGAATCTCGCTAGAGAGGCCAATCTACTTCGAGTGAAACTAAACGGGCCAATGCATATTGGCGTGCAATCATTTGCATCAGCTGTGCAGCCTCGCAGCGCGGGTATTTAACGAGCAGCTGGTGCGATTGCACTTCAGCTTTTTGCTTCGGAGCCGAGCGTTTCGATGCTGTTTAATCTACTGAGTGATCAAACAACGAGCAAGCTCTTCAAGATGATCTCTCGTGTCTGGTGCGGGCGATACAGCGCAGCAGCGGGGTCGACTTTCTTTTTCTCTCTTTTGTTTTTGTGTTACTGAGCAAAACAAAAAAAGCTGTTTTCACAGCTGGTAACGGTGCGCCAAGAGCGCTGAATAGCCGTTCTTATGGCTGGTAAAGACCGCCGTGAAGGGAGTTGCATTCCTGTCTGTGTCCGCTGCGACCGTTCCCCTGCGTGCTTCAGTACCAAGGAGAGTATTTCCCTGAAAGAGCTTACATGGGTGTGAGTTGCGTCTTTCTAAAGATGACATTCCACCCGTGTGTTTCTGGTTGCGGTCGTTTCCTGTCCTCACTGACGGCCACGATCACTGTCTCGCATGCCTGGGAAACATGTGAGACTGTGTTTGTGGGTGGTTCATGTTCTCGCACGGGAACATGACCACGTCGACACGCCGGTCAACTCTTCTTTCTCCGGAAAGTTTGAGTCCCCTCTGTTGTTGGCCAGCCGCTGCTTGTGTGTAAAAGCACAGCTGCAGGTCTGCTCGACGGATCTCTCGCTCCTCAGCGTGTCGTGTGCCGTCGAGCTGCAGCGCGGGTTGTCACGGCAACCCAGCGCTCGCTCGGCGCTCTAGGTGCGCGGTCTCCTTGTCTATTCTCCGTTGTAGCGCCCTCCCTGGTGGCCACCAGGAGAGGTCTACTTCAGTAGAATGGCTTGGGTGATCTGAGAGCTGAGGGCTTCTCCTTCGGGGAACCAACCCCCTAGGGCCCCTCCCTCTCTAGCGCATCACAAGTTGTGCAGCTTCTGGATGGGATTGCTGGTCCTTCAAAATTGGAGGAACCTAGCGTTTCATTCAGGGCTCCAGCTGAGGGCAGATGTCGATTGCTGCATCGGAGAGAGGGCCTGTTTTGTTCTGGAAATGAGGGTATGCTGAGTTCCCACTGTAATAGTGTGTGTGCTTATGCTGAATCAGATTCAGAACTGACAGCCATGCTTTCCCGGGTCTTTCTCGGATGTGCATTGAAAACTTAGGAGTATGGAGCTATATTGGTGTATGGAACGCCAAAAGTGCCAAATTCTGCATAAGTTTTCACCTCTCTCGCTACCCTCGATGGTGGGGTGGCTGTGCCCCTGGCGAGCCACCTCTGCCCTGCATGCGAGGCCAAGGCACTCTTATTGCACGAGGGTAGTTCTAAGCCGGAGTTGAGCTGCGCTTGTCGACTGACCGTGTTCAAGTCACAGCGCAGGCCCTCGGCCAGACGATGTCCACCTTGGTGGTCCAGAAACGCCCCTGGCTGTCCTTGCAGAGGTGCGAGACGTCGTCAAAGTACGCTTTCTCGATGCTCCCATCTCACAAGGTGGCCTTTTCGGCGACACTGTTGAGAATTGGCCCAGCAGTTCTCCGCAGTTAGCAGCAGACTGAAGCGCTTTCCCCGACGTACCACCAGAGTGCCTCGTGGGCCGCCCCTCAGTCTACTCGTCGCCAAGGGTGTCATCCCCTGCAAAAAAAACAAAAAAAACACACTCCGGCACAGCCTGCTCTACTGTGTCCGCTGCAGGAGGATGACACCGCCCGTCTCAGCCACTGTTTAAGTGGTCGGTGAAACAATCACCCCTGAGATGGGTGACCCGGAGATGGGTGGAGCTGCTTTCACCCGGTGAGGGCCGGGGAACGAATCTTTTGAGTGTTCCACCACTGGAGTCACAGTGGTACCTAAATTCCAAAAAAAAAAAAAAAAAAAAGAGCAGTTCTTCCATCCCTGGGTCTGAAAAGGGCCAGGAGAGCAGTGGGAGGAGAGAATCCTCACCACTCTCATCCGCCTCTTCTATCGCCAGCAGGCAACAGTGTGCGGTTCGAGAACGCAACCAAGCCACCTCCTGCACCTCCTGCCTCGTGGAACCGGGTAAGTGTTGCACGACACACTCAGACTCCGCTACGGGCCGCCTCCCAGAGAGAGCCTCCCAAGCCGAGCCCCTGTGTTCCACCTCGCTACCCCACTCCGGGTACGCCTACGGTCCCTTTGGTCCCGCTTGTACGGTCTCTGCGAGCCTGGCTAGTGCTCCCCAGTCCGTCTCGCTGGCTCATTCGGACCATCAGGCTCGGCTATGCGATTCAGTTCGCCCGGCGTCCCCGCAAGTTTCGGGCCATCCACTCCACTACAGTGAGAGCAGCCGATGCCCATGTCTTGTGCGCGGAGATCGCAGTCCTACTGGCGAAGGACGTGACAGAGCCGGTCCCTCCAGCCGATATGAGGTCAGGGCACTACAGTCCCTACTTCATTGTACCCAAGAAAGGTGGTGGGTTACGACCGATCTTGGACCTGCTAGTTTTGAATCGGAGCCTTCAAAAGCTACCGTTCAAAATGCTCACGCAGAAACGCATTTTCGAATGCACCCGTCCCCGAGATTGGTTTGCAGCGATCGACCTGATGGAAGCGTACTTTCATGTCTCGATTCTTCCCCAACACAGGCCGTTCTGTGCTTGCGTTCGAGGGTCGAGCAGATCAGTACAAGGTCCTGCCCTTCGGCCTGTCCCTGTCTACCCGTGTCTTCACGAAAGTCACAGAGGGGGCCCTTGTTCCCATGAGAGAACAGGGCGTTCGCATCCTCAACTGTCTCGATGACTGGCTCATACTGGCACACTCTCGAGATCAGTTATGCGAACACAGGGACCTCGTGCTCAGGCACCTCAGCCAGCTGGGCCTTCAGGTCAACCGGGAAAAGAGCAAACTCGCCCCCGTGCAGAGGATCTCTTTTCTCGGTATGGAGTTGGATTCGGTCACTCAGACAGAGCGCCTCACAGAGCAGCGCGCTCAGTTGGTGTTGAACTGCTTGAACACATTCAAAGGCAGGACGGCGGTCCCACTGAAATTCTTTCAGAGGCTCCTGGGGCATATGGCAGCAGCGGTGACCCCGCTTGGACTGCTCCATATGAGACCGCTTCAGCACTGGCTTTTCGGCCGAGTCCCGAGATGGGCGTGGCATCACGGCACTCACAGGGTGACAATCACACCGGAGTGCCGCCAGTCCTTCAGTCCGTGGTCAGACACCTCGTTCCTTCGGGCAGGAGTCCCCTTGGAACAGGTGTCCAGGCATGCTGTGGTTTCACAGATGCCTCTCCCACCGGCTGGGGTGCCACGTAAAATGGGCATGCAGTGTCAGGGGTGCGGACGGACCCCCAACTGCATTGGCACATCAACTGCCTTGAGTTGCTTGCAGCACGTCTCACTCTGAGCCGCTTAAAAAAAGCCGCTTCAGGGCAGAGACGTGCTGGTCCGTACGGACAACACTGTGACCGTTGCGTACATCAACCGACAAGGTTGTCTACGCTCCCGTCTCATGTCGCAACTCGCCCGCCATCTCCTCCTCTGGAGTCAGAAGCATCTGAGGTCGCTTCTAGCCATGTATGTCCCCGGTGTGCTCAACCGTGTGGCCGACGAGCTATCACGAGCTGTGCTTCGGGAGAATGGCGACTCCACCCCCAGGTGGTTCAGCTGATTTGGAGAGAGTTCGGGGAGGCTCAGGTAGACCTGTTTGCCTCCTCAGACACCTCCCACTGCCAGCTGTTTCACTCCCTGACCGAGAGAACACTCGGCACGGTTGCACTGGCTCACAGCTGGCCCTGGGGCCTTCGCAAAAATGCGTTTTCCCCAGTGAGCCTACTTGCACAGACTCCGTGCAAAGTCAGGGAGGACGAGGAGCAGGTCCTTCTGGTGGCTCCCTATTGGCCCACCCGGACTTGGTTCCCAGAACTCATGCTCCTCGTAACAGTCCCTCCCTAGCCCATTCCTCTGAGGAAGGATCTTCTGACTCAGAGACGGGGCACCCTATGGCACCCGCGTCTGGACCTCTGGAAACTCCATGTCTGGTCCCTGGTGGGACGCGGAGGTTCTAGGTGACTTACCCTCAGAGGTACTTAACACCATCACTTCTGCGCGAGCGCCGTCTTCGAGACGTGCGTACGCCTTGAAGTAGAACCTGTTCGTCGAGTGGTGTTCCTCTCGCAGAGAGGACCCCCGAAGATGTTCGATAGGGTCAGTGCTTTCCTTCTTGCAGCAAGGGTTGGAGCGAAGGCTGTTTCCCTCCACCCTCAAAGTACACGCTGCCGCTATTTCAGCTTATCATGACCACATAGATGGCAAAACAGTTGGGAAGCACGACCTGGTCGTCAGGTTCCTTAGGGGGGCGAGACGATTAAATCCTCCTCGTCCCCCCTCCATACCCTCTTGGGACCTTTCCCTGGTGCTCCGAGCACTTCAGGATGCTCCCTTTGAGCCTTTGCAGTCAGCAGACTTAAAGCTTCTCTCCTTGAAGACTTTGCTGCTGATTGCACTGGCTTCGATCAAGAGGGTAGGGGACCTGCAAGCATTTTCGGTCGACGAATCGTGCCTAGAGTTCGGGCCGGGTGACAACCATGTTGTACTGAGACCCCGGCCTGGCTATGTGCCCAAGGTTCCTACCACTCCCTTTAGAGATCAGGTAGTGAACCTGCAAGCGCTGCCCCTGGAGGAGGCAGACCCAGCCCTGGCTTTGCTCTGTCCCGTTCGCGCTCTGCGTATGTACGTGGACAGAACTCAAAGCATCAGGATCTCAGACCAGCTCTTTGTCTGTTACGGAGGCCAGCAGAAAGGGAAGGCTGTCTCCAAGCAGAGGATGGCCCACTGGATAGTGGATGCCATCGCCTTGGCTTACCAAGCTCAAGGCGTGCCCTGCCCGCTCAGGTTGCATGCACACTCCACGAGAGGCGTTGCATCCTCCTGGGCGCTGGCACGTGGCTCCTCGCTAACAGATATCTGTAGAGCTGCGGGCTGGGCGACACCTAACACGTTCGCTAGATTCTATAGCCTACGTGTAGAGCCCGTGTCCTCCCATGTTCTCACCCTAAAGGGGTAGAAGCACTGTGAGTACCGGCTCTGTCGGCTTGCTGCACCCTACTGTGCACCCTTATTGCTCCAGAGTCAAAGCCTGTCGAGTCCTCCAAACACCCTCGGCCCGGACGTGGCGGAGCGTCCGGTGCCAGGCCTTTATCCGCTGAATCCTTGAGAACCGGGTCTAGGCTGGGTCCCATATGTGTGACCCTACGGGGATCCCATATGTGTATATCTTCCACGGCTGCTCCTAAACGGAAGCCCGTGTCTTCCCTTGGGCTAAGTCACCCACTATTCATATGCAGTACAACCCTTGGGTTAGTCCATATGTTTATTCCCACATAACTCTTCTTAAGATTGTGGCTCCCGCAGCGTTCCCCTCCCTCAGTTCGGGCACGCTTTCCCAGTGTTATCCAATAATCTCACTGTATGGGTTATCACGGAACAACAGTGAAGTATACTCTCGGTGTAAGCCCTCTCCTATCGTCCTTCCAGGCAAGAAGGTGTAGAGGCTTGCTCAGGGCGCTGGATGGGGTGCAGCAGCTGTGGCACTTTGGTAGGGATTCCTATTCGTCGTTCACCACGACGTACGTCGTAGTGACCGAACGATAGGGAACGTCTCGGTTACATACGGTAACCCTCGTTCCCTGAGGGAGGGAACGGAGACGTACGTCCCGTCGCCACATCTGCTGCGACCCGCCGGGGCAGCCAGCTCACCGGCTCGGCTCCTCAGCAAAAAACTGAAGTGCAATCGCACCAGCTGCTCGTTAAATACCCGCGCTGCGAGGCTGCACAGCTGATGCAAATGATTGCACGCCAATATGCATTGGCCCGTTTAGTTTCACTCGAAGTAGATTGGCCTCTCTAGCGAGATTCCTATTCGTCGTTCACCACGACGTACGTCTCCGTTCCCTCCCTCAGGGAACGAGGGTTACCATATGTAACCGAGACGTTCTCAATGCTTCGGTTTGCATGTATGGACCCTCATTATGCTACCTTGTTAGTGTGAGACTATTTTGAGCCTTGTTAGTGGTATTAAATAGTGATTTACTTTTACTTACTCTGTGCCCTATATACTATTGTTATGAGCTAATCTGTTTTTAAAGATAAAACACTTTATATTCGATTATCATGAAAACGCATCTCAGGGAACGATCGACTCGGTAACCATGTGTTAATTACCCCTAGGTTCATTTTTCACTGGATTTGTCCTTTAAGTTTTTGTCCAGCGTTTCCAGCGGTGGTGATGAATTGTTGGACTGTCTGACTGTCAGCGGCTCGGTGAACATGGTGAAATTGTGTTTCTAAATACATCCACTGCCACTATAAGTTCATACTATCAAACAACATCATTTCTGTCTGGCTTCAGAGCAGTAATGCTTTTAGTATTTTTGTTTTGTTTTTGATGACTGATAGTTTTGTGGAATAAAAGGATATGAGTTGGTATCTTGGTATTTGTTGAAAATCGATCAGTTAAACTAGCAAAGCAAAGAGATCAAGGGGGAAAACTAGTAGGGCTGGTCTCCAATAGTCGACTAGAAGAGCTTTGGTCGACCAAAATGTTGTTAGTTGGTCAGTCACAGAAAAAAACTCCACAAGAAGTGGCGAAATCACACAGGCTGCGACGGACAGATCGTTAACGGCAACCCTAACCTCAAATATGGCTTATCACTTGAAACATGTAAGTAGCAGCAGCTTTACAAATCCGCTCTCTAATGTTAACCTAGATAAGTGTGCGCTATTATTAGGTGCATATCTGTGTTTGTGTTAAAATACTCAAAAGTAATTTTTGGTCATACATATAAGAGTAATGCAAACTGTAAATGGTTCTACTTTTATTTCTGTAAACTCACAATAACAACAAAACGTTGTGCTTTTGTAAAATAAAGAAAACAGGATGCGTTTTCTGCCGTCCCGGTTGTAGTGACCCGAAACTCAGTGTAGCCTATACTTGCCTCACAGACATGAGATATATACTGTATCTATAGAAAGCTTTATATGTCTTTTAAATGAACCAATTCAAATGGAAAATAAATATTCTCAGATTATGTAATCCGTATGAAACCTGCATATAGGCGTGTCCACTAATGCGGAGATGACCAGTCAGCATCGTCAACTTAATCTCTGCAGCCGAACAAAACATTAAACATTAAACATTATCAATTAATTAGAAAACATTATCAATTAATTATTCAAATGTTTTGACAGTCTCCTATTCATAATCATTACATTTGCCGGTGCGCTGTGGCAAGCTTTAAGCGTGTGTTTCAGTGCTGATAACATTTACATTTACATTTACATTTATGCATTTGGCAGACGCTTTTATCCAAAGCGACTTACATTGCGTTATCCTATACATTTATACATAGGTATGTGCAATCCCCTGGGATCGAACCCATAACCTTGCGTTGTTAACGCAATGCTCTTACCACTGAGCTACAGGAAAGCTGTAGGCTATGTATTATATAGGCAATTAAAGGTTGTATCAGTGATTTCAGGCCCCCCCAAAAAAAGATCACATTCATCTAATCTTTCCTAACGATCCGCTAGCTGCCCGAGATATGAGCTGCATTTTATTGATCATCAGCTAAAATTTCTAAATCAAAGACCGCAATAAGAGAGAGCGGCAACAGCTCTGCTAAGATCATTTCGGTTCTTTACTTTTAAAGAAGATGACTGTGTGTTATGCATCTGAGACTTACTTTCACTTTGATTTGCGATAGTGTGCATGTTGGCTTGATGAATAGATGCTCAGCTGCTCGTCTGCAGCGATGCGTGTTGCAGTAGCGTCGTCATATCTGGCTATAACATGACATATAGCCTATAACATGCTCTCACGCGTTTATTTTTTAGCATTTTTGGGAGAAGTAAAATTTACATATGTGGTTTCAATAACCAGATGCATTTACACTTGTCCAGTTTCGTCTGGAATGCGGCCCAGACCTCCTCCTGAAGTGGATTGAGCGATCGGATTCAAATCCGTCTCGAATGCGTTTCGGAGGGCATTTACACCTGGTCTTTTCACGATCGGATAGCTTTCCGATCACAGAAAACTAATGAAGTGGCCAGGTGTAAACAGCCCCTGTAAGACCGACTACTGCATATATGTAGCTTTGATCATATCTGTACATGAGACTTGACTTTATCCACACTTTGACTCACTGCGTTTGCCATCAATGTCTGCATGTGCTTTTCGCTTTAAAAAGCCTTTCTGGAACACCGTGGCCTTCCTATCGTGAGGGAGATCCTGGAAGGGGTTACTCTTCGATCGCAGGTGCCCATCCTGGTCCAAGTCCTGCTCGAGCATCAGGGATTTGGCCAGAACCTCATCCTCTCTGGGAACAGAGATAATACAATACAATACAATGTTTATTTATAAAGCACAAGTTAAAAACAACCAAAGTTGACGAAAGTGCTAAAAAAAAATCTAAGAATAAAACACAAGCTGTAAAATAGGTGTAACACACGAAAGTAAAATCATAAAACAGCAAGTGAAGATATAAAGCAGATAAAGCAGCAGATCAGAAGTCAGATCCGCACTGGTTGGTTTACTCACACGGCCCACTGAAGCGGATCGCTCTTGATGGAGCTGTAGAGACTCTGAAAGAGAGAGAAGAAACCGAATCACTACTGACCACCACAGCAGTGAAGCTTATAATGAAGACATGAAGATTTGGCAAACATACCTTCAGACAGTCCTTGCTGAAATTCTCGCCTCCATTCATGCCGTTCAGATTTGACACAAATTCAGCCATGGACATGGACTTCCCGACATTCTGACGACACAAGTAGAGGATTACTCTTACAAAGATCAAGTGACATAACAAATGCACTCCTCGTTCAGATGTTTGGGGTCTAAACTAACCCTTTTCTATGTGGGTAACACGTGAGACTCACCACTGGACACCGCTGCTTGCTTAGTTGGGGACTCTTATTACTCTTAAGATTATTGATCAGCCTGCATTTACAACATTGTATGAGAACTGAACTGAGCTGAACGATGACTTCACTGTTTTCTCTAGAGCTGCTGTATCGATAAATGAACTAAGGGTGCATTTACACGCCAATGATGTACTGAAAACGGGAACGTTTCTTCCTCTGTACAGATGAAAACATTATCAAAATTATTCCTGTTCAGACGGATCAGCGAAAACGGCTCAAAAACGCTGTATTATTCCTGCCAGACGAGTAATTGGCGATGTCACTTTGTAAAGAAAGACTATGTGCCCGCGCACATTCACATCCAAACGCGTATGCCTAGAGACTAAACACATAATACACATGTGCACGCCGTCACTGTTTTCACAGATTCACGGTTTAGAAGTTTACGTGGAGATGATACAGTATCGCTTTCAAAACTCCATTTAAAAAACTTGCACTTTGAAACCTATTTAAGTTTGCGTTCTCTAACGACCAGAACGCATTAAAAGTTTCTGTTTTCAGTTGAAAGTGGTGTCGTGTAAGCGGACCCTAAGTTAATATCTAATGATTTTTACAACGTAAACCAAAAACTTACTTAAGCTGGACAATGACTTTCTTCTAGAGCTGCTGTACAGCCAAAACTAATCTTTGTTGCATTATTTTCCTGTTATCACTGTAAAGCTGCTTTGAAACACTCTGTATTGTAAAAAAGCACTATAAATGAAGGAGACGTGACTCACCTGTCCGTGCAGGTCTGAGTTGAGCAGCATTACGGCACAGGTGAGCGTGAGCACGGATCCCGCTGAGGAGAATCCCTCAGGATTACACTGCTGGAAACGAGAGGAGAAGCGATGCAGGACTCTCTCACGCTCCTGAGTCTCACCCGTCAGAACAACCACCTTCAGAAACGACCTAAGAATCAGGATGAGCCCAAAAACAGTTGAGCGATCTCTTGATGGAGATGCATGTCCTCACTGGTCAGATTTACTGGGAATGAGAAGCCTACCGCAGCGCTTGCTCCAGAGTCTGGTTGGTAAAGTCGAAGAACTTGAGGTACTCTTCCCCAACAGCACGACTGAACTCGTTGCTATCAAAAGAACAGGCAAATGAGAAGATTTGGTCGAAACACAAATAGTTTCATACACTTCATCAATGCCAGGTAAAAGACTTACTCTTTGTCCAGATGCCTGACCACATCTGTGCGCTGAAACCCGTCCAGCCTGTAGAGCCTCTCAGCCAAGCGTTGAGCCTCGGCCCGGTTCCCCACCTCGGCACTGCCGTTCATGCAGTGACCCACGGGGGTGGCATCCGGATCCTCCTCTGATGTCATACGCTGCTCTGATGTCATATCCTCCGCTGATGTCATACGCTGCTCTGATGTCATATCCTCCGCTGATGTCATACGCTGCTCTGATGTCATATCATCCGCTGATGTCATACGCTGCTCTGATGTCATATCCTCCACTGATGTCATACGCTGCTCTGATGTCATATCCTCCGCTGATGTCATACGCTGCTCTGATGTCATATCCTCCGCTGATGTCATACACTGCTCTGATGTCATATCCTCTTCCGCTGCATGTGTCCGGTCACTGGACTCTGATCCTGGCGTCTGCTGGCAGGGTTTCTGCTCATCGGAACACCGGACCCACTCCGGGGATTCCCGCTCGCCTGGCTCTCTCGGCTCAGACTCTTGTGCTTCTGCTGGAAGCCCGTTTTCAGGCTCAACCTCTTGCTCTGAATTTACCAGCTGTTCTCTATATTTCGCTCGGTCTAAGCCATTAATGTCATTACTCTGGCTCATCTCTGTCGCTGTAACGGATGTGCTCATCTTGTCTGGCTCTTGTGTCAGTGTTGATTCCTTGAGGTCCACCGAACCGTTGGTGAGGTCCGACAGCGGCTCGGGTGGATCTGTGATGGTGTTCTGTGACTGATCCGACCGGACTGCTGGAGGACTGGACTCTTCCTTCTCCACAACCTCAGGTTCTTCAATCGGATCCTGAGGACCGGTTCTTGCATCTGCTGATTCTCCGTTGGCTTCGGTCTCAGTCCACTCTTCTGTTTGCTCTTCACTGCCTGAATCTGTGCTTTCCTCATGGGTGAACAGCATTCTGGGACGGACTAACATGCCGGGTTCCTCGTGTTCTTGCGACTGTGAGCTCTCTTGAACTGGTCGAATCTCTGAGTCTCTTGTGTCCATAAGGATCTGAGCACCATCAGAAAGATCAAAATGCTCTTCAGCCACATCTGCTCTGGAATCTGATGGAAAAAGCAAAGATAAACACTTGCATTACAGATTTCAGAAGAACACTTCAGTGTTCTCAGAGTATTTGTGGCTTCTTTTTCTAAAAACACAAAAAGGCCTTCCAGAACAACACCCAGTCCAAACCTCTAGGAATGTAAAGGCTGATGGGAAACTGGTGTGCATGTGACCACATTTTAAAGGTTATGCAACAAGGCACTTGAAGAGGAAGCCAAATCGACTGAGTTAGCAAACAGCTCGACATTCACAGCTGACAAACACATGGCCATTTCACAAGCGTCAAACAATTACAACCTCACCCATTGTACAATATGATTTAAAGCACTTCTATACTGTAAATCACATCAGCTTTAAGCATTGAGACGTTACCTGTGGTATCTGCCGAAGATGTGGAGGACTCCTCATGTGTAGCTGCCATCTGTGTTTGTGAATCTGATTTCTGTGCATCATGTGCCTGTCAGGGGAAAAACATCAGAACAGATTGACTTCACCCAAACATTCAGCATCTTTTGGTCAAATCTAAACCAACTCATTCAAAACATTTTCCAGCCTTAAATGGTGAACAACAAAATGAATCTTTTCGTTTCAAAAGCTGTTCCTCTAAGGTACGAATATATTAAACCACATTCTAAAGTGCACACAAATATAAAGAAAGCAGGTCCCCGGTTGCTGACACAAGAACATGTCTACCAGAGAAACCACAAGGTCCTTCCGCTGCTCGACTCAAATATACAGTACCTGGGAAGAAGCAGGTCTGACGTCCTCTTCTGACTCGGCTTCAGCCAGCAGATCAAACAAGCCATCCTGATTCGGGATATAACTGAGGTCTGCGGACGGCAGATTCAAGGTCCAGTCAAATGCTGGTCCGTCAGCGTAGTCCAGTTCAGGGTGGGATCCAGGAGACGGGAGTTCTGCGGGAGTCTCGGGAGTTTCAGGAGCGTCCCACTGCACAGTGGCATGAGAGAGAGGAGAGACCGGGAACACGGTCGGAGAGAGATCGGACACATCCAGACCCACGAGCCTGTGATCGGACACATCCAGACCCACGCTCTTCATAGAGATGCCCTCGTCCTCCTGCTTCATTCTCTCGATGTACTGCTGGGCCTCCAGGTAAGGCTCAGATTCCTCATAGTCTACTATATTCTCCATAGTCTTCTCATTTAGATGGTCATGATGAGGAGTTTAGGAAGGGCTTGTCTTCAGTCTTTGTCCTCAGTGATGAGCAGGGCGTCCATTTTGAGATCGACGTTTAGAAACACTGTTTCCTCCCACGTAGAACAAAATTTTCAACCAACAAGCTCCAAGAGACTGAAAGAGATTTCAGAAAACAAATGACATCTATATCATCATGAGCATTCATTCCATTCAACATGTGATCCAACATTTAGAGTATGAAAACGCTCATTTCAGTCTAAGGTGCATCCGTAGAGATAACAAAATGTCATTAGCCGTCATATCCATGCCGCTCTGAACCACAAAACCACCACAACTTTCAGCCGTGTGTGAGAACGCTGAATCTCTCATTTCTGCTATTTTAATGGAAGGTCTGCAGACCAGCTGCTTGAGTTCAACATTTACACAAAAGAAAATATAAACGGCACATTGCAATGAACATCTTATTTCCTTATTATGAATTTCTCATTATTTATGTCCAAACGACAGGGCCAGAGTGAGTGTTTGCAGTATTGAAAATAGTCTGTCAAAACCAGCCACAGAAATGAGCAATGAATTTATTTTTACATGTCATTCATGAAATCCCCCATAAGCCGCATGTCTGGTTTGCATGTTCGCATTGCCCTTACAAGCAGCACACGATCAATGAGGTGATTTATAGTATCTAATGTGATGATGGTTTCAGAGAAATGTAGAGAATGAAGCTCACCTCAGCCGTGTCCTTCAGTAAAGCCCTCTGAACTCTTTTACAAGACTCACAGGGCGGATGTGCTCTGCTAAGAGTTTTGCTCAAGAAGCACTGAGACACATTTACACTTCCTGACCACAAACAACTTCCACTGACAGAGAGAGAGAGAGAGAGAGAGAGAGAGAGAGAGAGAGAGAGAGACAGAGACAGAGAAAGACAGAGAGAGAAGAGAGAGAGAAGAGAGAGAGAGAGAGAGAGAGAGAAGAGAGAGAGAAGAGAGAGAGAGAGAGAGAGAGAGAGAGAGAGAAGAGAGAGAGAAGAGAGAGAGAGAGAGAGAGAGAAGAGAGAGAGAGAGAGAGAGAGAGAGAAGAGAGAGAAAGAGAGTGTTTATGTGTCTGCTAAGAGTGAGATTAAGACAGACACTGTTAAACCGAGAACAGTAAACCGTTTTCTTGCAGTTCAGAATGACTATAATCATCATCTTGAACACAAGCACTCTAACCCTGACAGACTGATGAAACACGGACTGACCCTGATAGAGAGAGAGATCAGCGCATCACTTCCTGCTGCTTCTCACATCACCTCACACTTCCTGTGCTGTAGATCAAGAGCAAATGAAAGTGCCAGATTATCATGTTTCTTCCAGTGACATAAACTGAGTCATTATAACACAGTTTAATCTTCATATCTGATCATCTGTGAAGGTCAGACTGTGTTTAAACAACAACACTTTAAACACTATATTCACTAAAGTTAGAAACGCACAGTTAGTTAAAAAGTCAAGTCAAGTCACCCTCATTTATACAGCACTTTTAAAATTATAGATTGTTTCAGAGCAGCTTTACAGTGATAATAGGAGATTAAAGTAACAGAGATTGTTTTGGCTTTACAGCAGATCTAGAATAAAGTTATTGTCCAGATAAAGTTAGTTTTGATTGATTCACATCCGTCACAAAGATCATTAGTTATTAACTTAACTTAACCTAACAAAAAACCCTTAATGAACCCCTAACCCTAA
>NC_138729.1:288777-301277 GCF_965113295.1 Leuciscus leuciscus | reverse complement strand
AATAGGTAGCCTTTTCCTTAATTTAATGAGGATTATCAGTTTCTCAATTCAAGCCTTAAAATTGTGTATGTTTCCTTAAAAAAAAAAAGGAAAATGCCTCTCTTGGTGTTATTAGTGAAATGTTCTCAATATTTTCAACAAAACACTGAACCACAATTTTCTTAATAAAATATGCATAATACTTTTAACGATCACCTCAGTTTTTTTTTATGAAAATTACAAGACTCATAATCCATTTTTTACAGTGTATCCAAACAAAAAGTTCTCCACGCATTATCCTGCAGTTAATGAGAAAAGTGTAATTTATTGGCGCACTATATTGACTGCGTATTGAGACATATAAAACTGTTGAGTTAGATTTTCAACCAATCAGCATCGAAAATGTAAGTAGGTCACAGCCGAAATCAAGCCAATATCACTACGCACATGTAAACATGGAGGAGGACGTAAGCAGCGCATCTTCATCTGATAGCGGCGATCAAGCTCGATTAACACCCGTAAAGTGTATTCTTCATGTCGGAAAAGATGGTGGGAAAGGTCCGCAGCCCTTTACTGAAGTCCGGTGGGAAAAAATCAAGCAATGTGCGTAGGAATGGCTCAAAACGTCGGACACTACGGAGCTAACGTTAACTATTGCTAATAAACATGTTGCCCTCCTGGACAAACCGGTCTCTGATGTCCCAACAACTACGGGTTTCACCCGGCCTGCTATCGGCTTGTGTGTATGTGTGTGATGGGTAGGTTTAGGGGTCGGGTTAGTGTGTGTGTGTGTGTGTGTGTGTGAGAGAGAGAGAGAGAGAGAGAGATGGGTGGGTTTAGGGGTCGGGTTAGTGTGTGTGTGTGTGATAGCGCCTTTCACACAGCGCTTTGAACCCGGTAAATTGCCAGAACGCCTTCTGTGTGAACGCAAACACGACCCGGGATTGATGCCGGGACTGATGCCGGGTTGGGGATCTAGTAACATTGCCGTGTTCAGTCCCGGAACGCGCGCTGTGTGAACAAAAGCCGTAATAATGCCGTGTCGTAGTGATGACGCTGAAGCCGCGATCGTTCGCCAGCTGTGAAACGGTACGTAATGCGCAAGTTTATGATCGAATCAGAGAAAAAATGCACAAGTGTGGTTTCTAGAGAGAGAAATTGCAGCTCATAAGCAAACTTAAGACGCTGCGGAGACATTACAAGTCACATCGATGTCACGTGTCTTTACGGCATTTTTACGGGTTGTGTGTGAACGCACTCTCTGATTCCGGGAAATCACTGGCAGTGTGAATGAACCAAAATCAAACGAACCCGGGTCAAATCCCGGGTCACTTTATCCGTGTATTTTCCGGAATCTCTAGCCCCTTTCACACAGAGATTCCGGAAAATACACGGATAAAGTGACCCGGGATTTGACCCGGGTTCGTTTGATTTTGGTTCATTCACAATGCCAGTGATTTCCCGGAATCAGAGAGTGCGTTCACACACAACCCGTGTATGTTCCGGAAAGACGCGTGACGTCAGGATGTGACGTATAAGGTACACGTCGAAAAGCGGAAGTGTTTGCATTGCTTTGAACAACATGGCAGCTGATCAGGCATTAGATGTTGCTGTTCAAACTTTGTTGTTTATGTACAACATGTTTCGTGGTCAAATCACAATTTTATTTTCGATTTTGAGTTCTTTTCAACGTGTTAATTCGATACGGAATACGCTGGAAGTTAAATTGGCGGAGAGTATGAAAGAAAATGAAGCAGCGAGACGTAAAGCACGGAGACGCCATCGGATGCTAAAAGCTACAGTTCTTTGTACACGGCTCATGCAACTGGGTGTTTCGAAGAGAAGACTGTGGATGGTACAAAGACCTCAAGGGGCTGTGTTTTGGTCAAATGTCCTGGAAAACTTCAACGAAGATCAGTGGCGGCAGCACTTTCGGATGTCACGGGACACGTTTGAGTTTGTTCTGCAACTTGTTGAGCTAAGCCTGAGACGCAAGCTTACAAACTGGAGAAAGCCCCTTGAACCACGCCGTAGATTGGCTATTGTTTTGTGGTGGTATGCTACCCCTGGCGAGTACCGTACAATCAGTTGTCTCTTTGGTGTGGGGCTATCCACTGTTTGTACACTGGTTCACGAAGTCACTGCAACACTGAAGACAAAGCTTTTGAAACGTTTCATCTCCTTGCCCAAAGGAGAAGCTCTTCAAAAGGCTTTAAATGGGTTCGCTGAACGTGGGTATCCTTTGTGTGCTGGTGCCATAGACGGTAGTCACATCCCTATAATTGCTCCCCAAGAAGATGCTACAGCTTACTACAATCGTAAGGGATGGCATTCGATTGTACTTCAAGCTGTTGTAGACCACAATTTCTGGTAAGAATGTAGTTCCTAAGCTATTGTGTTCATTACAGAAATTTGATTAATTTTTATGTGTCCATATATTAATGCCATGTCTCTTTATTAGCTTTACAGATGTATATGTGGGCTGGCCTGGGCGCACACATGACGCTCGTGTGTTGTCCAACTCTCCCATTTTCAAAATGGCAGAGCAACAGGGTGGATACCTGTTTCCTCGTGAGGTACGCAATATTTGTTTTACTGGCACATTTTATTTGTCATGTTTTGATATCAAGATGCAAGTGTATTAAGCCATGTATGACATTAACAGCTGCATTGTAAAAAATTGCATTGTGATTTATGAATTTTTACATTTATTTTTTAACAGAACTCAATGACAGTGAATGATGTCGAGGTTCCTGTCCATTTAATCGGCGATGCGGCATACCCCCTCAAGAACTGGCTTATGAAGGGTTTCACAAACCACCATGCCCTGACCCCTCAACAACGACACTTCAACTACCGACTGAGCTCAGCACGGATGGTTGTGGAGAACGCCTTTGGTCGCCTTAAAGGTCGTTGGAGGTGTTTGCTTAAGCGCAACGATGTTGACACTGCTCTGATGTCTGATGTTGTTGCTGTTTGTTGTGTTCTGCACAATATTTGTGAGCTGAACAAAGAAGTTTATTTGCCTGACTGGAACATCACAGATGATTTGCAAGAGCCTGATCAAGATATGTTTCAGGGGGTGGGAGGACATAATTGTCAAGGAATTCGTGAGGCTATGATGACTCTCTTGTCTTGACTCGTGTTACTTTACCTGCACAACCATTTCACACCATGTCAAAGTTTTTCAATAAAAATGATTTATTGTAAAACTATTCAATAAGTTTGTCAGTCACTTTTTTTCATAACTGAAATAATGGAGTGTGGTCACAGATGATAAATAAACTATTTGAAATATAATTTGAAAAACATTTTATGTACATTTAATCATTTAGCAGCTTGTCCGAGTTAGCACAGCATTTTTTGTTTTTTTAAGATATAGAAAAGGGACTTCAGTAGTTTGTATTTCAATTAAATGAAAATCTATTTAATATTTATCTTTTTTAAAATACATTACGTATTTTAAATGTAATTGATGTATTAATATGGCACTGTACACAGTTATTTTGAAAAAGCAATAATGAAGCACACACCAATATGTTGAACACAAACTTTTATATGCAAATAAAACATATACATTATATGAAACAATACAAAGTGTTTAATCTAGATTGCAAATATAAATTAGAGCACAAATGAAAACACTTAAAGAAAAAAATATTTTAAAACTCTTTGAAATATACTATATACACTATTCCTAATCCAGCTGTAGAAACGAAGAGGATGACAACGGCGTGAATGTGTTGTTTTCCGTTTCTTCTGATGTGCTTGGGATATTGAAGTGGGTATGACGTGGAGGCACATAATAATGTGTGGGTGCCAGAGCTGGCATGTGGCGTAGGAGTTCACCCAAAAAACAGTTTTGGGTCTCTTGTAGCTCGCGCAGCATTAAAATATACTATGACTATATACTATTCCTAATCCAGCTGTAGAAACGAAGAGGATGACAACGGCGTGAATGTGCTGTTTTCCGTTTCTTCTGATGTGCTTGGGATATTGAAGCGGGTATGACGTGGAGGCACATAATAATGTGTGGGTGCCGGAGCTGGCATGTGGCGTAGGAGTTCACCCAAAAAACGGTTTTGGGTCTCTTGTAGCTCGCGCAGCATCGACATCTGCCTTGCCAGTTCATCTTCCCTTGCCAGACTCGCCTCTCTCCTCAGTCGCTCCTCGTATTCCCTCTGCTCTGCCAAGCGAACACGCTCCCTCTCCTCAAAGTCTCTGTCCATTTAAAAAAATAGGTCCTTCACCTCTTTCATAATTGTTTGAGTCCTTGAAAGGGGCTTTCTGGCCTTTTTAGCTGGAGGTGGTTGAGGCGATTCTGAAAAGACAAACCCAAAAGTTGTATTATTAACCAGGAATACACATGTGATGTATGGCAGACAAAACACAAACTAAAGACTACAACCATGGGGACATTTTAAAACACTTAAACTTGGCTTGATGCATGAACACAGTGATATTAGAGGGCCAAATTTACTATAAAGCTTATTTATTAATACTGTATACTATATACAGGGAAGAATATACTTAATATGACGTTTTGCACGTTAGATTTCAGTGCGATTCTGGCTTTTTTCACGTTCATTGTTTTAGAATGTCCCCAACAATATAGTTAATGGTTATATAGCTCACCTGAACAAATTTCTCTAGGGTTTTCTTCAATGGTCACCGGACTGGAGGCAACTGAGGGCAAGGGAGAAGCAGAAGAAGAGGAAAATGCGGAGGAACAAGACGGTTCTGGTGATAACTCCTCTTCGTCATTTGTACACGAAGGAAAAGATGAGTCCATACTCCCCTGTAGTGCCACTGGGTTTGCCGAGTGGCTCGTTCCCCATATGCCGTAGCACAGGTCGTAGAAAGGCCAGTCTAATCTTCCGCTACCGCTCTTTCCATTGTAGTCGTGAACTTGGTGGAATTTTTTACGCAGCGCCTTAAGTTTACTTATGATCTGCGCTTTCGATCTCGAGAAACCACGCTCGATCATTTTTTTCCGGATTCGGTCGTACACTAACGCATCACGTACCGTTCCACAAAGCTGGCGAACGATCTCAGCTTCGGCGCGGATTGCAAGGAGCTCTCGGGTCTCTGCTTCAGTCCAGTTTGCAGACATTTTTTCGTTCTTTCTTGTATCGATGACAAACACAAACTTTCTTCTAGAGTAACAGAGTCGCACGATAACTACGTCATTGCGAAGGCTCGTGCATCGTCACTACGACACACCCCTTACGGCATTTGTCCTGGCTTTTGTTCACACAGCACGCGTTCCGGGTCTGAACACGGCAATGTTACTAGGTCCCGACCCGGCATCGATCCCGGCTTAAATCCCGGGTCGAGTTTGCGTTCACACAGAAGGCGCTCCGGCAATTTGCCGGCAATTTGCCGGGTTCAAAGTGCTGTGTGAAAGGGGCTTCTGTGTGAAAGGGGCTATAGAGGTAGATGGGTAGGTAAATAAATAAATCAAAATTAAATCTTGTTTACAATAATCATTCCTGTGAATATGTACATGTAGTGCAGTTACTGCTCATGTATGCAAATGAACAATTCACCATTAAATGTGCTATTTTTAAAAGTGTTTTTTTATACTTTTGAGTTTAACTTGGAGTGAGATTTGGGGAAATTAGGGGGGGTTTGCAAAAAAAAAACTTACATCACAATAAAGCCCCTTTCACACAGAGATTCCGGAAAATACACGGATAAAGTGACCCGGGATTTGACCCGGGTTCGTTTGATTTTGGTTCATTCACACTGCCAGTGATTTTCCGGAATCAGAGAGTGCGTTCACACACAACCCGTAAAAATGCCGTAAAGACACGTGACATCGATGTGACTTGTAATCTCAGCAGCGTCTTAAGTTTGCTTATGAGCTGCGATCTCTCTCTCGAGAAACCCCGCCTGTGCATTTGTTTCTCTGATTCGATCATAAACTTGCGCATTACGTACCGTTTCACAGCTGGAGAACGAGCCCGGCTTCAGCGTCATCACTACGACACGGCATTATTACGGCTTTTGTTCACACAGCGCGCGTTCCGGGACTGAACACGGCAATGTTACTAGGTCCCGACCCGGCATCGATCCCGGCATAAATCCCGGGTCGAGTTTGCGTTCACACAGAAGGCGCTCTGGCAATTTGTCGGCAATTTGCCGGGTTCAAAGCGCTGTGTGAAAGGGGCTTAAGTGTATTGTGATTGTCAAAACATTTTAGTAACTAAACTGAATTTTATTAGGTTTAGTGACAACATGTTACAATGTTTATATCATAGACTGTAAACAATAGGTTTATATGGTACAATTTCTGGTAAGCTACGTTTTTTTTTTTTTTTTTACAAATGTCACGATTTCAATTCAATTCTTGTGATTTAATTTAATATTGACTCATTTGGATAAATATTAGGTACACAAGATAGGCGTTAATTTTTCTCAAGAAAAAAAAAAACATACATACAGACAGCCCTATCAGCTGGTAGTATTATTTAAGGTTAAAAATACGTTTTTTTTATTATAATAACAACTTTATTTAATGATATAAGTACAAATATAATAAATATGTAATATAGTACACATATTTAGCAAAATACTCTATAGCTCTTTTTCTAGCCAACTAACGGCAGGGAAAAAAAAATGGCGGGCGGCGGCTTGGCAGGAGCTGCAGGTGTGCTCACCAAACTTTTATGTCTGTTTTCATCCGTACCGTCTAAAGTGGCTGAAAAATGCTATGATCGTAACTGTCACCGGTGCAGGCCGGGGCGGACTCGGATGACCAGCCGCCCCTGACTCCAGACACCACCGTGAGGAGCCAACACCACAGGCACGCAACAGATGGACAAAAGAGGAAGCAGGTAATTTGGTTCAAAGGTAACAATCTTTATTGAATAATAATCAACTTGAAGAAAGAATAAGCAACTCCTGTCTTCTCGAGCTATTGGACCGGAGTAGCCGCTGAAACGATTTTCCACTGTCTTCGGGGCACAATGGAACGATAGTGGCTAGGAAGGCTTACTCCACGGCGTTGCTGCACGTCTGCAGGACTCAAACGATAAGTAACAAGTAATGTTTACTTCTTCAACAGCAGATTCTCTTAACAGGACGTGAGAGGGGAATTGTGACTTTAAAACTCACTTCACAGCGTTGCTGCACATCTGCAGGACTCAGGCGGTAGGTAACAGGTGAGGTTTCTTCTCTTAACAGCAGATTCTCTTAACAGGACGTGAGAGGGGAATTGTGACTTTAAAACTCACTTCACAGCGTTGCTGCACATCTGCAGGACTCAGGCGGTAGGTAACAGGTAAGGTTTCTTCTCTTAACAGCAGATTCTCTTAACAGGTCGTGAGAGGGAAATTGTGACTTTAAAACTCACTTCACAGCGTTGCTGCACATCTGCAGGACTCAGGCGGTAGGTAACAGGTAAGGTTTCTTCTCTTATCAGCAGATTCTCTTAACAGGTCGTGAGAGGGAAATTGTGACTTTAAAACTCACTTCACAGCGTTGCTGCACATCTGCAGGACTCAGGCGGTAGGTAACAGGTAAGGTTTCTTCTCTTATCAGCAGATTCTCTCGTCAGGATATAAAAGGGAAATTGTGACTTTAAAACTCACTTCACAGCGTTGCTGCACATCTGCAGGACTCAGGCGGTAGGTAACAGGTAAGGTTTCTTCTCTTAACAGCAGATTCTCTCGTCAGGATATAAAAGGGAAATTGTGACTTTAAAACTCACTTCACAGCGTTGCTGCACATCTGCAGGACTCAGACGGTAGGTAACAGGTGAGGTTTCTTCTCTCAACAGCAGTTTCTCTCGTCAAGACATAAAAAGGAAATTGCGACTTTATCAGCGATGTTATACATCTTCAGGGCTCCATCACTAAGTATAACGGTTCAGACTTTTCCACAGCCATACGGTTCTTCACGAGACTTGTAATTTCAGAGAGAGAGAGGGTTAACAGGAGCCTTCAATAAGGGATTACTTCACAACAATACTCAGTGGAAGAGAGGATAATACAAAGCATTACTTCACCAGTTCAGTTGCATCGTTCTGAATTTTGAATGAGGACAAGTAGATCATTTCACAAGAATGAAAGCAGGCGTTGGGAGACTCTTCTCAGCATAGCACACAGCACTCGTGTCCACTACAAATCCACAGCATTAATTCAGCGTGCATCAGGTAAGGCAAACAACTGCAAATCACTCACACACAGTAGGGCTGATCAGAAAAACTCGCTTCGTCCATGCATTTCAATGGGAATATTCAACTCTCCATTCTCTCCAGCGCATCTGAAACAGATGTCCTCCTCAATAGTAAGTTTCGCATTCACAGTCTTTGCTTCAAGCTTTACATTTAATTCAACGATGTAATTTAATTCACTTATCTTTCTCTTTTCCTCTTCCAGCGCAGATCCAAGCCACAATTCAATCCAGTAATTTTCCACAAGCAGCTCCAAACGACAGACTCACATGGCAGTTCCTCACTTACACGACTTTCCAGGATGACAGCGTCCAATGTAAGCGTCCAAACCGGCGATCTTCTACCCCAAAACACAACGACAGAGACCCAGCCAAACAACTGATCAACTGAACACCGATTGACCTTTACCAGTTCCAACCTTCGCACTAACTCGACTCTGAATGGCTCTTTTATCCTCCTCTTGTGAAGCGGAAAGCCTGTACAAACACCGCTCCTCTCTCTCCCTCCCACCTGTCGTGCATCAGCTGTAATTAGTTTGCGCAATATCTCCGCTACACCCGGAACCGGAGTGAGGTGTTACACCAAAATAACTCCCCTCGGGGACATAGAAAGAGAAAAGAAAGGTTCCGCTTTTCCCAGCATTTTGTCACCCGTGACATCCCCCCTTGCCAATCGGTTCTAGTCCCTGGAACCGGTCTTCTCTAATGCCATTCGCCATATCTCTCAGGCGGCTGTCCTTGGTTGTCCCGCTGGGACCGTCGGGGTGGCGTGGGTGAAGCCGCTCGGGCCTCCGCTTCGGGATTCCCTGGGACTATTGCCCACCCTACCATGGGCACCTTGGGAGCAAACGGCGCACTTTGTATTTCAGCCGCTGGCTGTGGATAGTTCGGACATGGACGGAGCAAATTCCGATGAAGCACTCGTATAGGTCCCGGTTTTCCCTCAGGCCGTACCGAATAGACTGGAGCATCAGGCCCCTGCCGGTGCTCCACCACATATGGTGTCGATTCCCAACGATCATGGAGCTTTCCTTTCCCTGGACGTCGGTTGTCCCTTACCAGCACTCGCTCTCCAGGCAGTAAAGGGGCTTCTCTGGCAGTTCGATCATACAGTCGCTTGTTCTTAGCTGCTGCAGCACTCAAATGGTCTGAAACTCGCTTGTAGGCATTTAGTAGTTGTTGATGGTGTCGATTTACCCAGTCCGTTGTGTTGTACTCTCCTTCGGTGGCCTCGGTGCCCAGAAGCAAGTCTACAGGTAGACGTAGATGACGCCCAAACATGAGGTAAGAAGGGGCATACCCGGTGATGCTGTGCACGCTATTATTATAGGCTTGTAGTAACGTAGGGAGGCTCTCGGCCCACTGACACTGCTGCTCACTCTCCAACGTTCCCAACAGCCCTAACAGGGTCTGATTGAATCTTTCGCATCCCCCGTTACCTTGGGGATGATACGAAGTTGTGTGTGTCTTTCGACAACCATAGAGCTGGCTCAGCTCCTGTATGACTCGGGACTCGAAGTTTGGACCTTGGTCCGAATGGAGGGTCTCTGGACAGCCGAACGGCTGTATTACCGTTCTCCAAAGGGCATTGGCCGTAGTCACTGCCGTCTGGTCTACCGTGGGGACGGCCCAAGCGTACTTGGTGAACAGATCCGTCATTACCAGGATGTTTTGATATCGATCTGCGGGTCTCCCTAGAGTCAGGAAATCAATCCCTATGATGTGCAGAGGTGCCTTCGGCCGAAAGGGAACCAGTGGGGCTCGAGGTTCCTTCCGGAGTTTGAACAGCGTGCACCGTGGACAACTCTGAACAAACTCTTCAACTTTCTTCTCCATCCTTGACCAGTAGAAATACCTCCTCAACAGTGACAAAGTCTTTTCTTGGCCTTGATGGCCAGCATGGGTGTGATAGGCATTCAACAGCTCTTGGACTTGGTCCTCTGGAACCACCACTTGATACCTGGTTTCCTGAGTTTTTGGATCTCGCAGTGAACGGCAAATTACCCCTCCTCTGATCCGCAGTCTCTTCCACTGTTTCAGGAGCTGTTGTACTCCCACTGTCTGAGCCTGCCTTTCCCCAGCTCGCAGCCTGAATCCTCGCCTAAGATGCGAGGCGACCTGACACAGGTCTTCGTCTCCTTGCTGTAACCTGCTCCACCGTCCGGGGTCCCATCCCCAACTGGACGGAATGTCCCCCTGGGTCCCGGGAGCTTCCACGACCGCCACCAACAATTCATCCTCTTGACCAGGGGCATCGAGGTGCGTTTGACCGTTTCTCTGAATGGCTGGGAGTCTGGACAATGCATCAGCATTCGCGTTTTCTCTGCCGGGTCGATACTTGAGCTGATAGTCATAATTAGCAAGCTGAGCCACCCACCGCTGCTCCACTGCTCCCAACTTGGCAGTCTGTAAATGGACTAGAGGGTTGTTGTCCGTGATCACAGTCACCTTAGCTCCCCACAGGTAGTCTTTGAATTTCTCGGCCATGGCCCATTTCATGGCTAGCAACTCTATCTTGAAGGAACTGTAGTTTGCTGCGTTCCGCTCTGCAGGATGTAAACTTCGACTGGCATAAGCGATTACCTTCTCCACTCCTTGTTGCTCTTGGGCTAATACCGCCCCCAATCCTGCATTGCTGGCATCGGTATACAGGAGAAACGGCTGAGTGAAGTCTGCATAGGCCAGGATAGGGGCCCCCAAAAGTTCCTGCTTCAGATTTTGGAAGGCCGTTTCACATGCTGCGTCCCATTGCACTGTCGATGAGCCTTTGCCACGGGAACGTCCAGTACCAGCAAGAAGCTGGTTCAATGGCTTAGCAAGCCCAGAGAATCCTTTAATAAATCGTCGATAATATCCTACGAAGCCTAGGAAGGACCGCACTTGTCTCACCGTTCGTGGGGGCTCCCAGCCTTGGACTGCTGCAACTTTCTCTGGATCAGGGGATATACCGGCAGCGCTGACTCGATGTCCCAGGAACTGTACCTCTTTGCGAAACAACTGGCATTTTTCTGGTCTCAATTTTAGCCCATATTTCTCCATGGCCCGGAAGGCATTCTCTAAGTGATGCAGGTGAGTTTGAAAGTCAGGGGAAAAAACGATTACATCGTCCAAATAGACCAGCGTGGATTCAACTAGTTGCCCTCCCAGGCATCGCTGCATAAGTCGCTGGAAGGTCGCGGGGGCGTTGCACAACCCGAACGGCATCCGGTCCCACTCGAATAGCCCGAACGGTGTGGTGAAGGCAGTCTTCTCTCTATCGCGGTCATCCATCTGTACTTGCCAGTATCCGCTGGCCAAATCCAAGGTCGAATACCATGCTGCTTGAGTCAAACTCGTGAGTGAATCTTCGATTCGCGGCAACGGGAATGCATCTTTCTTGGTCACACTATTGAGCTTGCGGTAGTCAACACAAAATCTCCAGGCTCCCGTTTTCTTCCGTACTAAGACAATCGGGGCTGCCCATGGACTACTACTTTCTCGAACGATCCCTCCATCTAGCATCCCTTTTAACAGGGCACGGACTTCGGTGTACAGAGTGGGGGGCACCGGACGGTACCGCTCCCGACTAGGTGTTGCTTCCCCGGTGGGTATTTGATGCTTAATCACTCCTGTACAACCATAGTCTTCCTCATGGGTCGAGAACACATGTTTCCACCTCTTCAGGAGCTCCTGGAGCTGTAACACTTGTCCTTCCTCCAGGTCATCACCCTTCAAAGATTCCCCCATCAAATGGGTCGGCATTCCTCCCCTCACAGGGCCTGTACTGGCCTCCACTGGACGGACGGCAACTTCTACCACCGCAGGGCTCACCTGCCTGAAACAGACATCTTGTTGCTCTTGGACTTGGACAGGACGGACAGATGAAACTCGGACCAGCCGTTGGTGTCGACGAAGGAGTACTGGGTAGGGATGGGCATTTCGCACCTTCACTGAAACTCGCCCTCGTCGTATGACCGCTAGCCCATGGGCTACTTCGATGGGTTGACAATCTTCATGAGGCTCTACCAGGACACAGTTACCCGACTCACGGGGTCCAGCCGGCACTCGGACCCAAAGAACAGCCTCACTCCGGGCTGGAACAGACAGAGCATACCGGCAGATGACTCGACCGATATCTTCCCGCTCTTGCACCTGACTGGCCGCATGGACTCTTTGACAATCGGCCAGGATCCGGTCCCAGTCCTGCCTTGCTGCCAACGGAGATGTTCGGGTCGGTCGACCGTTAAACAGGTCTTCCCAACAATCCAGAATGACATTCATCCCTAGCAGTGCTCGATGGAGACCCAAGCAATGGTCTCGAACAATGACAACACCTTTCTGGTGGACAGGAACCCCTCGAACCA